>NW_026262522.1:0-37816 GCF_009764475.1 Pristis pectinata
CATCAACCAGTTGGGGGCTGATCTGTCAGTTACATTTTCACTCTGAAAACGCTCATTGTTCGCCATTCCTCATTTCAGTCTCGGCGGGTACAGTTTTGACTCTGGTCCCCATGTTTTGGACACTAGATCCCCCATTAGTCTCTGTCACGCGTCCCGCATTGAGAAAATCACATGGAATCGGAAACATTTCGCCTCCCACGTCCATCCACTGCAGCTCACGGGTTGTAATCTGCATTCACCCGTCGGACGACTCCAGTGGCTTCACATTTCCCACTGTATCTCTGCTGTTTTAGTGGTCCTCCATAGTAATTCGCGACGGACAGTTTCCTCAGACTTGCTGTGAGTTTTCGCTGACTTTCCTGCAGTTCAGCGGCGATGTGGGCGAATATCCAAGGAAGTCGCCCGGTGCAGCCCTTCATTGATCCTTTGCTCTTTGTTCCGATTTACAATTGGTATATTCATTACATTTGTGTGTGAAATATTTGCTTCAGGGAGCAGTAACACCACAAGTAAAATATATCCATGCTCAACCCGGATCTTGGAGTGAAGTCGATCATTGAATCATTGAATACAGTAACTGACACCATGTATGTATAATTATCAGCGTCTCTGATTGTTCCCATCTCACAGCTAACGTGGTGTCCATTGTGATCCTGTCCCGGTGAAAGTGCGGTCTCTCCAAATGTGTCTCTCGCTACCTAGTTGCCAGGGCAGCGGCAGACCTGTTTTTCTTTGTCTCTGAAGTGATACTGTACCGTCTGAATGACTTATATTTCCCAACAAATTTCCTGTTCATCACACAAGTGTGCTCTTCCCATAATGTCCTCGGTCATGCGGTCACAGACATCTCCGTGTGGTTGACACTCTCCTTCACATTAGATCGATACGTGATGCTTTGTTGCCAGAAGATGAGTTCTAAATATTGCACCGAGAAAACTGCAGCCAGGGTTATCGGAACCGTGTGACCGCTCTTCTGTTGCAAAAACATCCCCTGGTACTTCACAAATCAACCTCATATTACAATACAGAACGTAACACGGGGCTGTAATGTGAAATCAGAATTTTATACTGATCCAGCTTGGATCGTTTTCAGGTGGATCCATTACGTTCTTAATTGCATACTCCCAATGTCCCTGATATTGCTGCTCAATGCTCTGACCGTTGGACACATTTTAGCGGCCAGTAGAGTCCGTAAGAGGCTCAGAGGCAGCAAGAATGATGGGAGTCACAATGATGCCGAGATGGAAAACCGAAGGAAGTCGATAACCTTACTCTTTGCTGTATCCGGCAGCTTCATATTGCTTTGGATGACATATTGTGTAGTTTTTGTGTTAATACAAACTATGAAGCGGTATTATTCAGCCGGTTTCAGTGACTCGATGTATATCACGGACGAAACCAGCTACATGCTGCTGTTGCTGAGCTGCTTAACAAACACTTGTATTTGTCAGCAGCAGCAACGTATTAATTTGAAAATGTTGGAATTCAGTTTCAGGTCACCAATTCACTCCTTTCTGCGGACAGTTGTTTCCAGCCGTGCGTCCAATGGACGTCGCGGAGAAACGTTGTTTCCAATGAGCAAAAGGCGGCCTTGTCCATCACAACCGTCAATTCATGGCGAGATGTCTGGGGCGTGTCCAGCAACACTGATGTTGCCTGTTATCAGTGAATAAAATGCGTCTGTGAACGTGGCTCTTCCCGCAGCATATGCTCTGGAGAGAGGTGTGTCCCGTGATGTTTCAGGTGGCCCGATTCGCGAGCGCTGGTTCCCCAACCAGTTCAGCGAACACGATGAAAGTGGCGTCCCGCTTCCTGGCTCTGTGACGAGGAAGGCCGGAGTTGAACAGTAGTGTGGGACAAGAGACTGCAGATGTCGGGATCTGAACCTACAAGCAATATCCCGGAGGAAATCAGTGATGTAAGCATCTGGGTTGGCAGCACGGGCTGAATCTGGGTTGGCTGGACGGGGTGTTGCGAGGAATTCTCACCGTTTCGGGTGGAAAATCTACATCAGGGCTAAGCGCGGAGAGGGAAGATCGGCAGTGTAAAGCGAACAGGAGCGGTGAGAGAGGGGCCAGTGGGTGACTGTTGGACCGAGGGTGGCTGAATGGTGACGGACAGATGGAGCTATGAAGGGGAGGAGGAGAGTGGAGTTGAGGACAGAGAAGAAGGAGGATGGACGGATACAGTCAGAAAATTGCAGATTCAGCCGGTTTAGTGGGGGCGGGTGTTAAGGTCGAGATGGCAGTGCTGGTGATAAACAAGAACACAAGGGCGACCAGTGCTGGAAGATGACAAGTAAGGAAGGTAATAATGGGAACTATTTGGGAAAAGGTGAAGGGCAGGTGGAACCAGGACCTGACGGGGAACGGAGGGTGGGGATGTGGTTGGGCGGACGCTGTAGGTGAAATGTGGGTGTGGGCGTGGATGGAACCAGGAGGGGGCTATGGGATGACAATGAGTCTCGGGGGTCCGGAGGGGTGTGGAAAACGGGACAGTAAAGGTAGGACCAAGAAGGGTTGTAGAGAGAGAGGGGGCGGGTGCACTGGAGACGAGGTTTCCCAGAAATCGGGCAATTCCCTCTTCACACCACTGGGTGGTACCTACCCAGGCGGAACACCAGGCGTTCTTCCTCTCAGAGCTTTGGCCTAACTCCTGCAGTGGATAAGGCTGAGGATGGACTGGTGGGTGTGGGAATGGGAATTGAAATGACATGAACCAGGAGCTTGAGATGACCATTGCGGACAGAGCGCTGGTGCCTGACCAATCTGTCGCTGAGCCTACGGTTGGTCTCGCCGATGTGCAGGAGGCCATATCGGGAGCAGCAAATGCCAGACGAGGTTGAAAGAGGTGCACGCGAATCTTTGCCTCAAACGGAAGGGCTGTTTAGGTCTCAAGATAGTGGTGAAGGAAGAGCTGTGAGAAAACCTGTTGCACTTCCTGCGGTTTTAGTGGCAAGTGCCAGGGGTCAGAGAGAGGCGGGTGGGGCAGGGTGAGCGCAAACGACTTGAGTCCCCCGACATTCCGCTGGTAGATCCTCGGTGTACCGCCCGACCCCAACCTCCCGGCGCTTCGCCGGGTCTTCCTCCTGCTTCCTCCGCCACCGTTGTCACCACAGACCAAATTCTTTCTTTCTTTTTCAATCTTTTTAGTTTCCAAATTAATACAGATTAATATATAACATCAATGTTTTGTACGTGTAATACAAAGAGATCAGGAGAACAATCATGGCATAGATAATCATAAAGAACAATAAAATATAAAAATCTTTCGATCCCACGACCTCTTACATGAATATAACATAAAAGAAAGGAAAGAAAAAAGATTTATCATGTATATAAAAGAAAAGAAAAAAGTAAAATCCCCAAATCAATAAGAAAAATGAAAAAAATATATCAAACCAAACTAAACAGAAAAATTTCAAATAAAAAAACAAACAAAAGAAAAGACTGGACTAAAATTTGTCAGTAGAAACAGAGCAATATTATGTCGTCAACTCCGTTCCTATAAATTGGGAAGTTATTGAAAGGGGATCTATATCATGTGAAAATATTGAACAAATGGACTCCAAATATCTTCAAATTTAAGCGAAGGATCAACAGTACCACTCCTATTTTTTCGAAGTTTAAACATGATATAGTCAGAGAGAACCATGGAAAATTAGTAGGGGCTATTGTATCCTTCCATTTAAGCAAAATGGATCGTTTGGCCATTAATGTAACAAAGGCAATCATACGGTAAGCGGAAGCAAATAAGTGACCAGACTATCCTTGGTAATCCAAAAATTGCAGTGATAGGGGGTGGTTGTAAATCAATATTCAATACAGTTGAGATAATGTTAAAAAATGTCTTTCCAATATTTTTCCGAAAAAGGACAGGACCAAAACACATGTGTCAGAGAAGCCACCTTCTATTTACATCTGTCACAGAATTTATGTAGTGATAAAAACGGGCTAACTTATCTTTTGACATATGGGTCTTGTGAACTACCTTGAACTGTATCAAATAGTGTCTGGCACACATTGAAGATGTAGTAACGAAGTAGGAATTTTCTCCCATGTCTCTGGAGGTAAAGATGTCTGGTGCTCACTTTCCCATTCATTTTTAATTTTGTCCAGTGATTCTGGACGTCTTTTCATAAGTAAATCATATTATTGCTATCAAGCCCTTCTGATAAGGATTAAGACCTAATTTTTTTCCGTAATTTCAGTTTTGTAAGGTGTCGGAAAAGAGGGTATAGTAGCTTTTAAAACATTTCTAATCTGCAAATATCGAAAAGTGTGTGATCTGGACAAATTGTATTTGTCAGACGGTTGTGCAAAAAAAAAACGAATAACAGTTATCAATGAATAAATCACGAAAGCATACTATCCTTTCCTTTTCCTAAAAAGAAAAAGCTGAGTCAACTCTGGATGGTTGAAAGAAAAAATAGATTGAATGGGACTTGACAAGTTAAATTTATTCAATCCAAAAAAATTTACGAAATTGAAACCACATTCGTATTATATGTTTAACAATTGTGTTAATCAGATGTTTACTTAATTTGGTAAGTGCAAAGGGAAGTGAAGCTCCTGAAATAGAAACTCATGAAAATCCAAGTACTGATTGGTTCTCAAGGTGTACCCATTTGGGACATTGAATTATATCTAAATCTTGTATCCAAAAAATTAAATCTGATATCTATTGCCCAAAAATATAATCTAAAGTTCGGCAAGGTCATACCACCATCCTTCTTTAGTTTTTGTAAATATTTCTAGAACCATAGAACACTACAGCACAAAACAGGCCATTCGGACCTTCTAGTCTGTGCCGAAACGTTATTCCACCAGTCCCATTCACCTGCACCCAGTCCATAACCCTCCAGACCTCTCCCGTCCATGTATCTATCCAATTGATTCTTAAAACTCAAGAGTGAGCCTGCATTTACTACATCAGATGGCAGCTCGTTCCACACTCCCACCACTGAGTGATGAAGTTCGCCCAATGTTCCGTTTAAACCTTTCCCCTTTCACCCTAAAGGCATGTCCTCTCGTACTTCTCTCTCCTAGTCCAGGTGGAAAGAGCATACTCACATTTACTGTCTATACCCCTCAATTTTGTAAAGCTCTATCAAATCTCCCCTCATGTTTTCTGCGTGCCAAGAAATAAAGTCCTAACGTGTTCAATCTTTCCCTGTAACTCAACTCCTGAAAATCCAGCAACATTCTAGTAAATCTCCTCTGCACTCTTTCAATCTTACTGATATCCTTCCTGTAGTTAGGTGACCAGAACTGCACACAATACTCCAAATTTGGCCTCAATGTCTTATACAAACTCACCAAAACATCCCATCTCCTATACTGAATACTTTGATTTATGAATGCCAGGATGCCAAAAGCCTTCTTTACAACCCTGTCTACCTGTAATGCCACTTTCAGGGAATTATGTATCTGAACTCCCAGATCCCTTTGTTCCTCCACACTCCTCAGTGCCCGACCATTTACTGTGTATGTTCTACCTTGATTTGTCCTTCCAAAATGCAACACCTTACGCATGTCTGCATTAAATTCCATCTGCCATTTTCTGGCCCATTCTTCCATTTGTTTCAGATCCCTCTGCAAGCTTTGAAAGCCTTCCTCGCTGTCCACAACGCCTCCAATCTTAGTGTTATCAGCAAACTTGCTGATCCAATTTACCACATTATCATCTAGATCATTGATATAGACAACAAACAACAATGGTCCCAGCACAGATGCCGGAGGCACACCACCGGTCACAGGCCTCTAGTCTGAGAATCAATCGTCCACTACCACTCTGTCTTCTCCCACACAGAGAATTTCGAATCCAGTTTACGACCTCTCCATGGATACCTAGTGTCTGAACCTTCTTAACTAACCTCCCATGTGGGACCTTGTCAAAGGCCTCACAAAAGTCCATGAAGACAACATCCACCGCCATTACTTCATCTACTTTCTTGGTAACCCCCTCGAAAAACTCTACAAGATCCGTTAAACACCAGCTACCACGCACAAAACCATGCTGACTATCCTTCATCAGCCCTTGGTTGTCAAAATACTTGTATATCCACTCTCTCAGAACACCTAATAATTCACGTACTGCTGACGTCAGGCTCGCTGGCCTGTAATTACCTGGTTTATTTATAGATCCTTTTTTAAAAAGAGAACAAAATGAGTTACCTTCCAATCTTCTAGCACTGCAACCGTGGCTAAGGACATTTTAACTGTATCTGCCAGGGCCCCTTGCAATTTCTACACTAGTCTCTCTCAATTTCTGAGGAAACATCTCATCAGGCCCAGGGGATTTATCTACCTTTATTCACTGTAAGGCAGCAAGCAGCTCCTCCTCTAAACTCCATATGTTCCATGACACTACTGCTCGTTTCCGTTCCTTCCATAAACTCTATGCCAGTGTCCTGAGTAAATACTGATGCAACGAATCTGTTTAAGATCTCCCCCAGCTCCTGAGGCTCCACACATAGACTACCACTCTGATCTTCCAGGGAAGAATTTTTTCCCTTACTATCCATTGACTTCATATACTTGTAGAAATCCTTCAGGTTTACCTTCATATTATCTGCCAAAGCAACCTCATGTCTCCTTTTAGCCTTCCTGATTTTCTTTCAGATGTTCTTACATTTTCTGTACTCTTCAAGTACCTCATTTGTTCCTAGTTGCCCATACCTGCTATACACCTCTTTTCCTTAACCAGATCGCCAATATCGCTTGAAAACCAAGGTTCCCTATGTTTAACATTGCCTTTAATCCTGACAAGAACATGCAAACTCTACACTCTCAAAATTTCACCTTTGAGGGCCTTCCACTTACTGAGCACATCCTTGCCAGAGAACAACTTATCCCAGTCCACCCTTCCTAGATCCTTTCCCATTTCCACAAAATTGGCCTTTCTCCAATTTACAACCTCAATGAGGACCAGACCTGTCCTTATCCATAATTAACATGAAACTAATGACATTATGCTCACTGGACCCAAAATGCTCACCTGCACATACTTCTGTCACCTGACCTGTCTGGTTCCCTAATAGAGAGATCAAGTATTGCATTCTTTTTCATTGGTACCTCTACATATTGATTGAGAAAACTTTCCTGAACACATTTGGCTAATTCCAAGCCATCCAGCCCTTTCACAGGTTGGGGAGGGGGGCCGTCAATTTGTGGAAAATTAAAATCCCCTCCTGTAACAATTTTGTTTCGTAGATCGGTCTGCTTTCTCACTATAGATTTGTTCCTCCAATTCTCTGCCTACTGGGCAGTCTATAATACAACCCTATTAGTGTGGCCACACCTTTCCTGTTCCTCAGCTCCAACCATATGGCCTCTGCAGACAAGCCCTCCGTGCTGTCCTGTCTACGCACAACTGTGATATTTTCCCTGACTAGTAATGCCTCTCGTCCCCCTTTCATCCCTCCCCCTCTATCACGTCTGAAACTACCGAACCCCAGAACATTATGCTGCCAGCCCTGCCCCTCCAGCATCCAAGTCTCATTAATAGCAATAATGTCGTAATCCCACGTGCCAATCCATTCCCTAAGCTTATCTGCTTTACCTACAATACTTCTTGCATTGAAATAGATGCACCTGAGAACATTTCATCATGTACAAACCTTTGATTTCCGTCGATAACTGCAGTCCTCGCATGACCGTTTTCCTCCTCCACCTCACTATCTGCTCTAACACTATGGTTCCCCTCCCCCTGAAAATCTTGTATAAATCCCCCAGAGCAGCACTAGCAACCCTACCCATAAGTATTTTAGTCCCTCTCCAGTTCAGGTGCACACTGTCCCGTCGGAACAGGTCCCAGCTTACCTGGAACAAAGCCCAATTGGCCAGCAACATGAAGCCTTCCCTCCTGCACCATCTCCTTAGCCACATATTCAGCTGCATGATCCTCCTATTTCCAGCCTCGTGAGCTGATGACACAGGTAGCAATTTTGAGATTGCAACCTTAGAGGTCCTGTCCTTCAACTTTGCACCTAATTCTCTAAACTCTTTGCAGGATCTCCTACTCCTTCCTATCCACATCATTGGTCCCTATGTGGACAACGACATCTGGCTGTTCACCCTCCCTCCTGAGAATAAAAACTCAGGAATCACAGACCCTGGCACTAGGGAGAAAACAGACCATCCAGAATTATCGATCTCTCCCACAGAACCTACTAGCTGTCCCCCTATCGAATCCCCTGTCACTACTGGACACTTTTCCCTCCTGCGTTTCTGAGCTGAGGGTCCCGTCTCGGTGCCAGAGACACAACCACTGCAACTTGTCCCTGGTAGGTCGTCCCCACCAGCAGTATCCAAAATAGTATATTTATTGTTGATGGAATGGCCACAAGGGTGCTCTGCTCTTTGTCTATTCCTCTTCCCTTTCCTGACAGGGACCCAGCTACCTATCTCATGACTTTTAGGGGTGACTATCTCCCTGAAACTCCTGTATATTTCTGCCTCTCAAATGATCTGGAGGTCATCCAGCTCCTGCTCCAGTTCCTTAACTCAGTTTCTCAGGAGATGCAGATGGATGCACCTTTTACAGGTGTCGTCATCAGGGACAAGTGTGCTGTCCCTGACTTCCCACATGCTGCATACTGAGCACACGACTACTCTAACTGCTGCCTTCATTACCTGCTCCTAAGTTAATTAAATTAAAGGAATTTTCCAGCCTTACTTCACTGGGAGCAAGCTCTTCCTCAGCCTCCACTCACTGAAGCTTCTCAAGCCAAAGCCTCAGAGCTCCATTCCAACCCTAAGCCACTCAGACTCTGGCCACTCCTCTTCAGTTACCCCTCCTCATATTTGTCCCTGCCAATTACCTCAAGGATACACTCCCTCTAATCAAACACTCAACACGGTTTAACCCTTCAGTTGCCCCCTCCCACTTATAAAGCTTTTTAAATACACTCACCAGACCTGAAAGGGAACTGCTGCTCCAACAGCTTGTTCTTTGTGCCTGAGGAGGGAACATCATAGTTGATTGAACTCGCTCCCTGTGTGAAGGAAAGGATCAGTAAGGGCAGGTCAAAGGCATACAGTTGTGTGAAGCAGCCAGTGCCAGTGTGTGAGGCCACTGCAGGTCTGCAGCTCTCAGCTTCTGCCAGCCAGACACACACTGCCACATCCCAGCACAGATCCAGGAACGGGTCTGCCCACAGAGTAGGAATAATATAAGATATCTTTATTAGGCATATTACATCAAAACACAGTGAAATGCATCTTTTGCATAGTGTTCTGAGGGCAGCCAACAAGTGTCCCCATGCTTCCAGCACCAACATAGCATGCTCACAACTTCCTAACCCGTATGTCTTTGGAATGTGGGAGGAAACCAGAGCACCCAGAGGAAGCCCACACAGACATAGGGAGAACGTACAAACTCCTTACAGACAGCAGCAGGAATTGAACCCCGGTCTCTGGCGCTGTAGCAGCATCACGCTAACCACTAGGCTACCTTCGACAGCTCACATTTCCACTCACCTCTCCCTGCGGACTCGCCACTCAACCAGAGCCAAACAGCCGCTGTTTGAACTGTATCCCCCACACTGCTCACCGGGAGCCTGCAACAGACGCTCTTTGTAAAACTGCCCCCACCCCGAGTGTCCGGCTGTGTGTCCACTGCTCACTGTCCAGTAACAACACACAGAGGAAGACTGAAACCAAATGCTGGGTGGGGGGGGGGGGCTTTCGCTCCTGGTCTGGGGAGAGGAAGCAGCAGTAACCATTACCAGGCAGCTCCTCCCCACTCCGGCTCCCCCGCCCTGCTCACCCCCAGCCCGGGAACGGACTCTCCCTCCCCACTCACTCCATGTTCCGGGCCGTGTCCCTGCTCCACTCCGCCTCTTCCCCCCAGCAGCCGCCTCCACTGCCCCGGGTCCGGACTCAATGCCGATCCCTGAGCACATCTGCGGAGCTACTCCCAGAGCGATGCGCTGCTGCAAGGAGGCTGCTGCAGTTCCCCGCCCCCGCGCCGGCACCCCGAGCCCGGGAGCTCTCCGTCCCCGGCTGCTTTATACCCGCTCCCGCCGCTCGCTGACCGAGTGGCGCTCAGAGGCGGTGCACGGCGCATGCGCTCTGCCGCCCGCTGTCAATCAGGACCAGGGGCGGGGCTACGCAGGCGTATGCGCTCCTGTCCGCCTGACGCCCCCGAGCGAAGACCCGCCGGACCTTTCCCCAGTTCACTTTGATAAGAGTCTAAGCGAAGGGTCCAGGGGTTGGGGAGGGACAGGGCGGCTTTAAACGCGGGACCCGTCCACTTTAAAATATTATACTCTTGGGGTCGTTCTCTGCAAAGTGTTTCAGCTGTTCCTGAGGCTGAACACAAAGTCCCTCCTTCTCGGGAGACTGTCCCGCCCGGGCTCACTGCAGACCGGGCTGTTCCACTCCGAGTCTCCGATGAACCGATCACTTCTACAACAAACTCTTTATCGCTTTTACTTTTTTTAAATTCAAAATTTCTCTTGTATTTGAAAAAACACTGATGAAGCTGGAGGAACTCAGCAGGCCAGACAGCATCTGTGGAGAAAAGCAGGCGGTCAACTTTTCGGGTCTGGACCCTTTGGAAACAGAAATACACATCTCCCCGTCGGGGAATTAAACCCCGGTCTCCCACGGGACAGGCGGGATACTAACCACTATACTAACGAGGAAGCGATACAACGATGTAGCCTATCTTTCGGTTGTCAGGGTACAGGAGGACTCACAGGATCACACTAATGTTTGTTCGTTGACTGTAAACCCGGCGCCTTTCAGGCACCCTCCTCACTGTGTGACTGGAGGGTTCTCGGGATTCTCCAGCGATTCAGTCACTTATTGTGTTTAAAAACTGGCCGGAGGTGGGGCTCCCATTTGTTCAAGTTCAAGTTACTTTATTGTCATTCTCACATATGCTATAAAAACACATGGCGGGACGAAATGTCGTTTCCCCCAGACTCACACAACAGAGGACATACATCAAACAGAAGACATGCAATAAACACAGACAAAAAAATGTGCAAGTAGAAATAGTGCGAATAACATTTATAATGAGGATTTATTTTCCCAATTGCGGATGTGAGAGGCAGGAAACGATTTGTTACTCATTGACTATTTCAGGGATCGACTCTCACTTCAGTCCGATCCCGGGGGAATCATCACTGGGTGCTGTGTAACTCCGGTCTGTTGGAGGGTGGCGACATCAACTGGACGGGACAGGGACTGCAGCGGACTGAGGAATGACCCGTCAGACAGCAGCTCGGGGACTGGTGATCGAGTCACAGAGTCAAACAGCACTGGAGACAGTCCAGTACCCGAATCTCCTGCAGCAGCATGGAGCGATGGTGGTATAGTGGTCAGCATAGCTGCCTTCCAAGCAGTTGACCCGGGTTCGATTCCCGGCCATTGCAGGTTGTAGAGTTTTACTCTCTTGACATCGGGACTGTCAGAAATGAACCTCCTACAGATCTGCACAGAAGTGGTGGGGCCGAGTGGTCTACTCGGGCTAACTTGCGGATTACTTGCTGAATCCATGTAGTCTGATGGGTGAGTGTAACAGAGATCCCATTGTTGTTTCATTGATTATCACTGACTGCAGGCAGGTCAGAAGGTCATGGAAGGAATTCCGTCCATCACTTTTTACCCGGTAACTCGATGAATGGATCAGTGCAGCTTCCTGCTCTCACTTTGTCCCAGATTCTCACAAAAACACTGGGACACATGTGGTCTCCCCATTACAGGAAGGATGCGGAGGCTTTGGAAAAAGTGCAGAAGAGGTTTGCCAGGACGTTGCCTGGATGGGAGGTTATAAGCTTTCAGGAGAGGTTAGACAAACGTGGTCTGTTTCCGCTGGAGCACCAGAAGCTGAGGGGAATCTGGTGGAGGTTTATAACATTATGAGAGGCATAGATAGGGCAGGAGAGTCAGAATATTTTTCCCAGGGTAGAAATTGTAAAATACTAGGAGGGCATGCATTTAACCATAGAACCATAGAACAATACAGCACAATACAGGCCCTTCGGCCCACCATGTTGTGCCGAACCTTTAAACCTCACCTAAGACTATCTAAGCCCTTCCTCCCACATATCCCCCATTTTAAATTCTTCCATATGCTTATCTAACAATCTCTTGAACTTGACCAATGTATCTGCCTCCACCACCACCCCAGGCAACGCATTCCATGCATCAACTACGCTCCGGGTGAAAAACCCTTCCTCTGATATCTCCCTTATACTTCCCACCCATTACCTTAAATCCATGCCCTCTTTTATTGAGCATTGGTGCCCTGGGAAAGAGGTGCTGGCTGTCTACTCTATCTATTCCTCTTAATATTTTGTGTACCTCCAGCAAGTGTCCTCTCATCCTCCTTCTCTCCAAAGAGTAAAGCCCTAGCTCCCTTAGTCTCTCCTCATTATGCATACTCTCCAATCCAGGCAGCATCCTGGTAAATCTCCTCTGCACCCTTTCCAACGCTTCCACATCCTTTCTATAATGAGTCGACCAGAGCTGGACACATTACTCCAAGTGTGGTCTAACCAGAGTTTTGTAGAGCTGTAACATTACCTTGTGAACTCGTGAAGTTCAAAGGAGATGTGTGTGGCAAGTGCTTTACACAGAGAGCGGTCGGTGCCTGGAACCGGCTTCCAGGTGTGGAGGTGGAAGCAGGCAGGACAGTAACGTTTCAGAGGCTGTTAGATCGGCACATGAATATGCAAGCAATGGAGGGACTGGGATCATGTGCAGGAAGAAGAGTTTAGTCTCCATCGAGTTCAGCGCAGACATGTTGGACCAAAGGGCCTGTTCCTGTGCTGTCCTGTTCTGTCTTCTCTGATCCCAACATGTCCCAGATGACGTGTTCACACTGAGTGACGTCAGACTATTCACCCCCGCTCCCTGTCTGTGTTTACCCAGTGCAATGCCTCCCCTCACTCCCCCTCCGTTCCGACACGGACTACACTCGGTGCTTCTGCACTGACAGGTGTAATACAGGGTCACACAGCACAGAAACAGGCCCTTCCGCCCACTGTGTCCGTACCGACCAAAACATTCCCGTCTGTGTTAAACCCGTTGTCCAGCAGTTGACAAGACATAAACGTCTCCGCCTTAAAACGATTCAAATGCTTCCCTGGACACGTCATCCATGTTGTGAGAGTTCCCGGCTCCACCACCCCCTAAGATCGTGCGTTTCAGACACCAAACACCCTTTGGATGAAAACCTTCCTCAGACCATCTCCAAACCCTTGCCCCCTGTCTCGGAACTGGACTTTGTTTTCCCCACTCCCCAGCTTCTGTGTTGCTGAACATTCACTTGTTCTCTCTCTGTCCCAGTTGTAATGACGGGTTCCGGGACTGAAAAGTTAACTCGCTTTCTATTTGCACAGACTTGCTGAGCGTTCCCAACACTTTCTGTTCCACAGCAGCGCATGGCCTCATGCTGTCATTCTGTGGAGACTATTGTGTATTTGGACTATAGCTGAGCACATCGTTGTACCCTACAGACCTATCCACATGAAATCATGGAATGAAAGGAAATTTAATATTGAAATTGGTGATTTTCGTTCTTAGTGAAGTGAAATGTATATTTTGGGAATTGGTGATGTGACGGCGTCCTGTTGTAAAATGTTGAGCTGAAGGATGGTTTCGATCCATCAGCCTCTGGGTTATGGGCCCAGCACTATTCCGCTGTGCCACTCTGCTGTTGGACAGTATTGGTATTGGTATTGGTTTATTATTGTCATTTGTTCCGAGGTGCAGTGAAAAACTTGTCTTGCATACCGATTGTACAGGTCAATTCATTACACAGTGCAGTTACATTCAGTTAGCACGGAGTGCATTGATGTAGTACAGGTTATTAGTAATGGTTAGTGAGATAGAGTTTAATTTTAGAAGTGTAGAACGATTATAGTAAGGTAATGAGTAGATCTGTAGCGAGCAGCTTGCAACGTGTCGCCACGCTCCGGTGCCATCTTTCAGGGTACCTGTAAGCTTCTGTATTCCCCCTTTTATACTTCTTGCCGTTTTCCCTTCCGACTTAATATCGTTTCTTCTGTTGGCTTCTCTTTTTATGGATTCCCAAAATTTCAGCAATGGATGCGTGTTAAATTATTTAATTGATGCTCTTTCTGCGGCCCTGCTGTCGGACATTTTGTTTCTTTCCCTCTGTGTCTCTTCCTCCTTCTTTGGGTCTAATTTCAATGTCCAGAGCAGAGGGCACGGTCTATGCTGCAGTGGGGGATGGTCCGGGGATACTTTAGTCACCCCGAAGGACACCACGCAATGGTTTCACCCACACCTGGCGGTGGCTCATTTTCTCCAATCCCGAGGTCTCATTAACGTCCCAAACCTGTCGCTATAATTGAATAAATGTCAGATTTCCTTCAGTGATGAAGGGCCAGCAGCTCACTTTGTCTCTTTGTGACCCCCCTGATGCAGGTTTCCGACCTGAAACGTCGACAATTCCTTTCCCCCCACAGATGAAGCTTGACCCACTGAGTTGCGCCAGCACAGAACGTGGAATAGTACAGCACAGGAACAGGCCCTTCGGCCCACAATATTGTGCAGAACTAATTAAATTAGCAGTCAAATGCCCAACTAACTCATCCCTCCAGCCGACACGATATCCATATCCTTCCATTTCCTGCACATCCATGTGTTCAGAGCCTATTGAACGCTTCGATCGTATTTCCCTCCACCACCAGCCCCAGGCAGCGCACTACACGTAACCACAACTCTCTGTGTAAAACAAAAACTTACCCTGGACTTCTCCTTTGAACTTGCCCCTTCTCACCTTCAGTGCATCCACGCTGGTATTAAATAAGGTAAGATTATGAGGCGCATCTCTGGGAGTTAGCGATGGAAATATTCGAGGTGCGTTACCCACGTCAGTTGTTCCTTTCCCAGCTCTCTGTGGCTGGAGACAACATCAGGTCTGGAATTTACAGTCCGATTCAATTGTAAGATCAGTCAGAATTCTCTCCGGGTACGTGCTCCGGGGATTGTTCAGAATTTGAGACCACCAGCGTGGAAATGCTGGGGATTGAACCCGGGACTTCAGACATAGGAAACATGCGCTCTCCCACTGAGCTACATCCTCACTGCCACCAATGATCTCAGAAGTCCGCTCATTGCTGTGTCTCACCCGTTGAGCACAAAGCATAGACAATGGAACACAGGGAACAGCGGATGAGACCGACCATTCAGCCCTTCCCGCTCCACCTTTCAATGCGATCGTGGTTATTACATGAGCGAACTGCATCGTTCACTGTTCCCTTTTTAATTCATTTTGACACTTTCCTTTCTGACTTCATATCGTTTCTCTTGCTGGTTTCTCTTCTTTCCTCACTTGTTTCATTCTTTCTCTGATGAAAAACACGATGATGCCGGAGAAACTCAGCAGGCCAGGCAGCATCCGTGGAGAAAAGCAGGCGGTCACGTTTATGGTCAGGACCCTTCTTCAGGACTGAAGATAGGAGAAGGGGAATCCCAATATATAGGAGGGAAAAGCAGGACAGTGACAGGTGAACAGAAGAGGGAAGGCGGGTGGACGCAAGGTGGTGATAGGCAGATGCAGGTAAGAGATAGGGATAGGCAGTTGCGGGGGAGGAGGGGAGAGCAGATCCACCGGGATGGTCAAAGGTGAGGTGAGAAACGAAAGAAAGCGAAGAGGCTGAACGGGCACAAGGGCAACTTCTATCCCGCTGTTATAAACACTTGAACGGACCTCTTGTACGGAAAAGATGAACTCTTGACCTCACAATCAACCTCTTCATGGCCCTTCCACTTTAGTTGTCCACCTGCATTGCACTTGCTCTGTAACTGTAACTCTATATTCTGCATCTTGTGATTTATTTTCCACTGCACTTTATCGATGTGCTTATGTTTTGAAATGCTGTCTACGGATGGCATGCAAAACTATTTTTTACACTATAGCTCAGTAGATGTAGTAACAATAAACCAATACCAATACCAGTACAGTAGAAGGTGTCTGATGAACTGGTGCAGCAGGGACGGCTTCAGATACATGGCTCTCTTCCAGGGCAGGTGGGGCCTGTACAAGAAGGACGAGTTGCACCTATACGGGAGGGCACCGATTTGCTGCAGGGATGTTTGGTCGTGCTATCCCGGAGATTTTAACCTACTGTTGCAGTTGTATAAGACGTTCATGATGCTGTACCTGGAGTGCTCTGCACAGTTTAGCATGAACATCATTTAACTAGAAAGAGTACAAAGCAGATGAACGAGAATGTCGCCAAGATTCGAAGGCCTGAGTTAAGAAGAGAGGTTGGTTAGGCAAAAAATGTATTCCCTGGAGCATGGGAGACTCTGGGTGATCTTTCGTAGGTGTATAAGGTCACGAGTGGCTCAGATAGGGTGAAGACACGCGTTCTTTTTTTCTCGGGGAAGGGAATCAGAATCGAGAGGGCAGAGGGTTAAGACGAGAAGTGGGGGTATTTAAAAGGGACGTTGAGGACAACTTCTTCACACAGAGGGTGGTGGGTATATGGAACGAGCTGCCAGAAGAAGTGCTAGAAGCGGGTAGAATTACAGCGTGAATAAATTCATGTGTGCTCCAGATAGGGTGAATGCACACTGTCTTTCCTACCTGGGAAACGGAATCAAAATCTAGAGGGCAAGGGTTTAAGGTAAGGGGAGGGCGATTTAGAGGTGACCTGAGCGGCAACTTCACAAGCAGAGTCTATGGCTTCAGAATATATTAGAGTATATCTGTTACCAGAGGAAGTTGTTGAGGCACATACAATAACAACACTTGATAGATGTTTAGACAGGTACATGGGCTGATCGTGGACAAATGGGACTAGCTTAAGGGGCAACTTGGTCTGCATGGACGAGTTGGGCCGAATGCGTGTTTCCGTATCCTATTACACTATGACTGGTTTGTTGGTGCGGGAACCAGAGCAGTAGGTCAACAAGTGGAAAGATGAAGGAGAAAGTAAAAGTTGGGTCACTCAGTCCAAGAGGAATACTAGCCAGGAGCAGGGTATTGAAGGCAGTGCGACTGACGGTCTGCAGTTCATTTATTTTAATGCCAGGAGAATAACAGGCGAGCCAGTTGAGATCAGAGCCTGGATTGGAACATGGAACTGCAAAGTTGTACCCGTTAGAGAAGCTAAATTGATAGAAGGACAGGACTGACAGCTCAACGTCCAGATTTTAACATAGGATACAGAAGGATGGAAAGAACTCGGGGCAGTTGCACAACTGATTAGGGAGAATGCCACAGCGGCTCTTAGTGAGGACATCTTGGAGGTCTTATCCAGCGAGGCTGTATGGGTGGAACTCAGTAACAAGAAAGATGCAGTCACTATGATGAAGTTATGCGGAAGGCCTCCGAACAGCCAGCAGGTGACTGGGAATTGCCTTACGGGGTCAAATCCACATCTGACATGTGGGAGACCCCTAAAGGCCAGTTGGTTCGCGTTCAATGCCAACTTGTTCCTGTGAGGATGAACACGAATTATGCCAAGATTCAGCAGCCTTGAATAGCAAGAAATGTTGTCGTGTCTTCAAAAAGAAAAGCAATAGAAGTCTGTGTAATGATTACGAAATTTATTGAATTTACGAAATTTACAAAACTCTTCAGCAATGTAAAGGAAGCAAGAAAAAAATGTAAACACACAATTAGTGGGGCTAAATACAGCCATGTAATATCCTTGACGAGCGAGATTCAGGAGAATACCAAGGTACTTTATCTATACATGAAAAGCAAGAGAATAACTCGGGAACAGGTAGGAAAACACACGCACAAAGAGGGACTTTATGCTCAGAGCCAGAGAATACGGCCGAGGTAAGTGATATTTGGCATCTAATAAGGGCAGTACATGGACGTGAACGGTTAGGCCTTCAGGAGAAGTGGGGAACAAAATGCATGGGCCCCTGAGTGTGGCAGAGTTAGGGCGATGAATACGGCCCACGGGATTCTTATCCTTATGAGCCGCTGCACAGGGGAGAAGAGCAGGCAGTTCTCGGTACAACTTTATAAAATGTTGTTCAGGCCACAGCCGGAATATTGAGCGCAGTTCTGGTAGCAACACCCTAGAAAGGACGTGATTGCTCTGGAGAGGAGGCAGAAGAGATTCACCGCGATGCTACCGAGGAGGGAATGTTTCAGGAATGAGTAGAGAATGGAGAGGTTTTGTTTATCTCCTTCAGAAGCTGATTGTTTGGATCAGATTTTGTATGTTATAAATCACACCAATGCCCAGAAAAGTCTTGTCCAAGAAAATAAAACATCGTGTCAGACTGATAGAATCTGCCACAGCTTTAGAGTCGCAGATTCGTGGAGCCAGACAGCGCGGAAACAGATCCCTTGGCTCAACCAGTCCGTGCCTTGCAAGGTGCCGATATGAGCTAGTCCCATTTACTTGCGTTTGGTCCATATCCCTCTAAACCTTTCCTATCCACGTGTCTGTAAAAATGCCTTTATTCAGACAAGTTGTGAAATCCCTCGAGGAAAGGAATGCATTACGCAAAGCCACAACGAGTAAAAGCAGTTAATTGGAGGTGTTTTTGTTTTCAATGAGCTGTGGCTGATGTGAGTGAGGAGGCTTTCCCAATAATTGGCCCAGTAGACCTTCCCTCTCTGGTATAAGAACCTTTTCGTCCGATCGCCAGTACATGGAGTAGTTGCAAAGTTTTCGAAACGCTGCTCGCAGCTTCTCACAGAAAATGCCATCTCTAAAAGTCTACGACATAGCGAGGATTTACTATCCTGTACTTGCAGCGGTTGGTATTCCCGGTAAGCCACCGGATCAAGTTACCATTTGAGTGGCTCCGTCTTTCTGTTACCTGTAACACTTAATGTATTTTGATTGGTCTACTCTCTCGTTCCGTAATCAATTGTTTCTTTTCAGTGAGTGGTAATTTTGACTTGGTTTATTACTTCAAAGAATGGAATTTCGCGGCTTTGGCGAGTTTCCAATAAAATTAACAAGCTATTTTGCAGGGCAGAATATCAACCAGAACGTTTGCAGGAAAACTGGAGATCTCTGTCGTCTTTGTAACTCTTTCAGAGTGTTTCCACGTCGTTCCGTAGGTCAGACTATGACTGCCATAACAGAACAAAATATACCTTGTCTTACACCGGCCCAAACGCCTCAGAATGACGGGCCACCTGGCTGCAGAGTCCTAGCTCGATCGGAATTCAGCCTCCAACCAGCTCCGTGTGGATACAGATGAGCGAAGGACGACTTTCCCGGCCACCAGGCGCATACTCGGATTATCCAATCTTTTAGATCGTGTTGATCCTTTTGAGGTGGGAACTGCTTTACGGACGAAGCAAGGTTCTATTTATCTTAAAACGCCGCACTAACAAGTTCGACGGGACTTGAACAATGTGTCGGTCTTGCATGGACATCAATATGGGCAAAGTGGTTGTTGTTCTCAATTTGTACCCGCGCTTCCCAATGATCAAAGACGCCCTGTGGGAACGACCCTGTGCTTCTGCAGCCAATCCATCTGTAACATTGGCTCAGTTTGTCTCTCCCCATTCACACAGCCTCACCGGCCGGGTGACTACGGCAGATATGAAATTTAGTTACCGTTCTATAATGTTCTCACTCTCGGTTCGTGGAAGATGTGAATGGAGGACCTTTGTTCTGCGCGCCTAATTGCCAGTATTATGATAACGTCGTTTATTCCCACGGCAACGCTGGCCTCACCAGAGCTAATTCTTTCGTTCTCCTCACCCTAATTCACACGCACCAGGCAACAGAACAACAGCTTGTTTGCTCCGGTTCCCAGATCCGATGAAGGGCCATCGGTAGTGTAGCGGTTAGCGTGACGCAATTACAGCACCAGCGACCCGGGTTCAATTCCCGCCGCTGTCTGTAAGGAGTTTGTAAGTTCTCCCCGTGCCTGTGTGGGTTTCCTCCGTATGCTCCGGTTTCCTCCCACATTGCAAAGACATACGGGTTAGGAAGTTGTGGGCATGCTATGTTGGCGCCGGAAGCGTGGCGACAGTTGTGGGCTGCCCACAGAACACTCTACGCAAAAGATGCTTTTCACTGTGTGTTTCGATGTACATGTGATTAATGAAGATCTCATCTCATCTTAAAAATTGACCTGAATGAAATGTTAACTCTGTTTATTTTTTCTCAGATGTTGCCTGAACTGCACATTCTTCCACACTTCTTTTTCTTATTTCACAGGATTCTTCTAAGGGCTCTCTCACCACTGAGCATTTTGACCCACTGTGTCCCAGCTCCGTATTAAGGATCAATCGTGATTCACAATAAATGCGCCAATGTCATCCAGAATTGTCGCACTGGGTCCGTAGGTGGTGATTCCGGGTGGTGCCCTGCGTGCAGTGCGCTCAAACCGCATCTTTAATGCACACCAAGTGAAGCTGATTTCTTAAAACATTTTTATTCTAACTGAAATGTCCACATTCCTTTCTTCTTGCAGTTAACATAACAGCGATTGTGATCCTGTCCCGAAGAAAGTGCGGTCTCTCCAAATGTATCACTGGTTACCTGGTGGGAATGGCAGCGGCCGATTTCATAGTAGTTGTCATCGCTATTATAGTGGAACAAATAAATAACATATATTTCTACGCCCGTTTCTTGCTCATAACTCCGATATGTGCGCTGACGACTGTCTTCAAAGTTGCAAGCATGGACTGCTCCGTTTGGCTAACGGTCGCTTTCACTTTCGATCGCTTCGTGGCGATTTGCTGTCAAAACCTCCGGAAAAAATATTGTACGGCGAGAACAGCGACAGTAGTTATAGTAACAGTGGGGGTAGTCAGCTGCGTGCGGTGCATCCCGTTCTACTTTGAAGTGGAGCCTCATGTAATAATTGAAAATGTTCCTTGGCGTTGCGTTAAAATCCCTGAATACTTTACATCCCCCATGTGGAAAGGACATGAGTTGTTTGACAGTCTCGTAACGCCGTTATTACCAATTTGTTTCATTATTCTGTGTAATGGTTTAACAGTCCGGCACATTATTGCGGCGAATAGAGTCCGCAGGGGACTCCGGAGCATCAGTGACAATCAAAAAGATTCAGAAGTGGAGAACCGGAGAAAGTCAATGATTCTGTTATTCGCTCTTTCAACCAATTTCATGTTATTGTGGATGCCCTATGTCATACACTCCATGAACTGGCAAACGGTGAATGTCACCTACACAGACAAGTATTTGAGTACTCCCATATATATCTTTCAACAATGTGGATTGATGTTAAAGTTTCTCAGTACCTGCACCAACACCTGCATCTATGGACTGACACAGCGGAAATTCAGAGAGGAGCTGAAAAATGGAGTGAAATTTGTGTTTACATTAAATCGGCTGAATTGTAAAAAATAGAAATACCATCTCAATGCAAGTTGGTTGTATTTTCAATAAATATTCGAAAGGATTTGTAGTTTTCTGAAGCATGCCATTAACCATGGAAGACAGGTTGTTTCCAATCCGGAGGAACCGGTTGCATCTAAGCCTGTGTAAACATTTTTAATAAATGGGTTATGTGTACCAGCAAATTACGTACTGGCGGAGTAATTGTTGCCTTGCCATTCCTCCAACGACAGGGCAACTGGCTGCTCAACGTTCCTGGTTCCGATGTTTCAGACCAGGAAGTGGGGGAGGTTTAAGAGCTGGAGGAGCGGCATGACTAATGAGGAGAGTGTCACAGCTGCACTCCGAGAGGACATACCAGAGGGCTCATCCACCGAGGAAATGTGGGGTGAATTCAGGATTAAGAAAGGTGCATCACTCTGATGGGGTCACACTATTGGCCTCCCAATAGACCCGGCGAGTAAAAGGAACAGATATTTAGACCGATTATGGAAAGATGAAAGAGCAACAGGTCTGTCGTAGTGTGTGACTTTACCTTCCCAAATATGGACTGGGCTTTCCGAAGTTCAAGGGGCTTCGATAGGGAGAATTTATTTCTGTGCTTTCAAGAGGGTTCCATGGAACAGTAGGGCAAACAGAGGAGGTACCAGACTGGACGTTGCTTTGGGAAATGAGGCTGTCCAAGTCACCGGCCTTCTAGTTGGAGAACACTATGGGAACAATGATTATATCTTCATCAGTTTTGGGATAGTTGTGAATAAGGAGAAGTCTGGACCCTAAATATGGGGAAGGCAAATCACGACGTAATTAGACGGAAGCAATTGGGGTGGGGAGGGTAACTGCGGGCAGCTGTTATCGCGCAAGTCCACATCTGACATGTGGGAGTTGTTGAAAGACCAGTTGATCTGAGATTAGGACCATCATGTTCCAGTTAGGAGGTAGGACAAGAATGGCAAGTTAAGAGTGACTTGAATACGAGACTGTTGTTAATTTTGTCCAGAAATGAATCATGTGTGGGATTTAGGAAGCTAATGTCAGACAGGAGCCTTGAGGTACATAAAAATGGCAGAGATGAGCTCAAGCGCAACTTCGGGAAGGCCAAAATGGACCATGAAATGTCCTTGGTAAGCAGGATTAAAAAGAATCACATAACACTTAGAAGCAAGAGGAAAACCAGGGAGAGAGTAGGACGACGCACGGATAAAGGAGGGAATTTCTGCTTAGAGTTACAGGGTTTGGTCGACGGACTAAATGAGTGCTTTGCATCGGTATTCTCCAAGAAGAAGGACGTGGGGGACTGTAAGGTTAGAATAGGGCATGTTAATGTGCGAGGGCATTTTGAGATCAAAAAAGAGGTGGCGCTGGCTCCTTTGAAGAGCATCAAGGATCATAAATCCCCAGGCCCTGATTGGATGTATTCCAGGTTATTGAATGAAGCAAGCGAGGAGATTGATTGGGCCTTGACGAAGATACCTGTGTCCTTATTGGCAACAGGCGAGGTCCCGGACGACTGGGGTGTCGCCAATTGTGGTTCATTTGTTCTAGAAGGGAAATATGAACAAGCTTAGATATTAAAAGCCGGTTCGCCCCACAACAGTGATAAGGATGTTAATTGAGAGGATTCTTATGGGTAGGATTGACGGGCATTTAGAAAAACTTGGCCTTCTTAGGGACAGTCAGCATGGCTTTGTGCAGGGCCGGTCATGTCTTACAAACTTGATTGAGTTTTTTGAGGATGTGCCGAAGGTTATTGATGAAGGCAGAGCCGTGCATGTTGTCCATATCGATTTCAGTGAAGCATTTGTCAAGGTCCCTCATGGTAGTGTTATTCAGAAGATTAAGCTGCATGGGATAAACGTGAGTTGGTAACTTGGAT
Organism: Pristis pectinata; assembly: GCF_009764475.1. Taxonomy (NCBI): domain Eukaryota; kingdom Metazoa; phylum Chordata; class Chondrichthyes; order Rhinopristiformes; family Pristidae; genus Pristis; species Pristis pectinata. Next base: position 23,166 of record NW_026262522.1, read on the forward strand.
TCAGAATTGACTTGCCCATAGAAGACAGAACGCAGTGGTGTTGGGATGTTATTCTGGCTGGAGGTCTGTTACCAGTAATATTTCATAGGGATCATTGCTCGGACCTTTGTACATATTGAATGAAAAAAAGTAGATAATGGTTGCGTAAGTTTGCAAATTACAAAAAAGATCGGCTGAGTTCTGGACGGTGCAGAGGGCTAATTAAGGATGCAGCAGAAGACATACCTGTCAGTTACAGTTATGGCCAGAGAAATGGCAGATCGATTTCATTCCGAGCAAACCTAAGGTTCACTTTGGGAAGTCAAATGTCAGAGGAAAGAGCACAGTTAGTAGCAGGACACTCAATACCATTGATGTACAGAGGGATCTTGGGGTGCAAGTCCACAGCACCCTTTAATGGACATGCAAGTGGATCGGGTGGATCAATATTTTGCCCTCCCCTAAGACGAAGACTTATACAATCCAGCCGTGGGCGGCGGGAGTGCGCTGACAGGAATGTTGGAGAATAAAATGGTATTGATGTCAGATTAGTGCCAGTGGATGTTTTGACGGTGAGGGCGGACTCGGGAGGGCGGAAGGTCCCGTTTCCGTGCTGAGACTCCATCAGCCCAGAGCAAAGAATAGATAGGCGACGAATGCGGTTCGCCGTCACATCCTGTCGGACAACGAGCAATAAGTTCCGTCTCGACAGCGACGCCCACTGCGTATCAAATCAGTAAATGATCAGAAATGGTCATGATGAGAGTGCGCCTGCATTTCCACACGGCGACCCATTGTGTAATCGGAAAATGCGCCCTGTTCGAGAAGGATTTAAACATAAATTAGTCTTATTACCCTGGAACGATTGTGCTGATCCACATTTAGAGACACAAATGGGCTCCGGAAAACGAAGCGCTAAAAGAGAAAAGAACACACGACTTCATGTGCCGTGTCCAGCGGGGTTACTGGTGTTGAACTGCAAGGCAGGTCACACATCACCTTTACTGTTGACCGATATTGTCTGATTTTGTCCTCCCTCCTCGCAGCGTTTACTCGGAATGAGTTTATTTTGAAAGTCATCATGTTGAGTCTGTTCTGCAGTATCTCCGGTGATCGGAGTCACTGCAGTCAAGATAATCTTCCTGCAGCGCACACGCTCCAAACAGACGGCTTATTTTTCAAATCCTCTTTGTCTGACTCCTGTTTACCAGACGCGCGATTCTCCCGATTGATTCTATCAAACCCACTCTCTCGGGAAGCAAATCCTGGTGAAAAATGCCGAAATGAAACAATGTTAATACATCTGCGTCACCATGGAGCAGAGAAATTACCTCCGTCATGGATGGATACATTTGAAACCCCATTGCCGTTAGTTTTCTAATGAATACTCCGTCATCTGCACTGAAGGGCAGTTTTGCGAACTTGTTTCCAAAATCCGCACCGGCCTTATAAGCAAAGCATAAATTTAACGCAGTGTCTCTTTTTACCTCGCCCTAACTTCGGGTTTCTATTCTGCATTTGTTCTGAGCAGTGGAATCCATCAAAACTGGATAAGGAGTAGTACTATGTATAATTGATTCAATTCCTTGTGGCTAACATTTTAGCGCAAAATACATTTCCTTGTCCAGACCCGTTACTTCGTTATTATTTCCAATATTCAGGTAAGGATACGTCTATGTTCAGAATGTAATCAGTGACTGAGGACCCAGCATCTCTGTGGTAGCGCCACTCTCGGTGTGAAAAAACTTTCTAATAATTCCAACCCCAAATGGTTGACCCATGAAACCCAATGTTTTAGACCCTCCGGTCAGGGAAAATTACTTTTCACTGTCTCGTATCCAAAGAATTGGACACATTTGACAGAAGTTTACTTTCATTGATTCAAAACCTAGCAAAGGAGTGTCTCAGTATCTCCTCATGTGACACCTACTCGGACCCAGGAGTGCGGTGCGTTCACCTTCATCTTACTGTGTAGTGGGATTTTTCCTTGTTTTGGGTAAGGAAACCAAAATTGAACAGAGGGGTAGAGCCGTGGCCCCTATAATAACTGATGTAAGAAGTCCTTCGCTTTGTGCACAGCCGCTCTACCAAACATTTGCCAACAAAGCAACATCCTTCCGAATCCCCCACGGTACCAATATATCAGGTTTCAGTGACTAAGACGCAAAGGCTCCCAGATTCCTTTCAACGTCAACATTTCACAAGCTCTCCTCATTTAGAAATCTTAGCATTTCTGTATTTTTCAACAGTTGGATGGCTTCATATTGTTCTCCGTCTAACACGTTAATGCTTATTGACTGATCTTGTTCGAAGTCAAACAACAAAGACAAGTCCATTGACATAAGTCCATTGACATAGGGAGGTGGTATCACACTCACAGGGCATCATATAAGCAGAATTCACAAAAAAATGCAAATTCTTGCAAGAAAGAACAAGATCAGAACAAAATACCAACATCCATTTTCGTGCGAAATGATCACAATGCTGTTGTACTGCAGTAACTGGGGTTGTACCGGTCGGTTCAAGTACCGAGTGTGTTGAAGGGAAATAGCTGTTCTTGAACTTGGTCGTGGTAGCCATAGTCGCTCGAAACTTCTTCGCACCTAAATCACGACTCATCATCCCTCTTCTATTTCTGTCATCACTGACACTGGGAAATATCTTACATAACATTAGACAAATCGTTGACATAGAGTGTGAATACTTACGACCACTTATGGAACCCTGTGTTGTCCCACTAGTCGCAGCCGTGCGGATGGAAGTGTTTATCCGTATCCTTTGTTTTCTCCCTGTCCACCAGTTCCTCTCGAGGCCGGTCCATCACCACAGTCTCCTGCATTGACGGGAGTTTATCGCAAGTATCCGAAAATCTAAATACACTCCATCTGCCGTTTCCTCTCTTCAGCACCAGACTGAACATTGGTTTCTAAAGAAACTGAATGATGTGAGCACTGAGAATGGGGCAAGGCCATAGCCCTGTGATGAAATGTCACAATGCAACTCACCAGATAGCAGTTAAACCACAAATGGTGATAGAAACACCATTACAACGAATGCACTTCTGTCCTTCAATGACAAGATCCCAAGCTCTTTCCGGATACAAAGTAAGTGGCTGCTTCATGAACGATGCTGCCCAAATTATTTCAGTGTAAATAATTTGTGTCAGATGGTGTTCTGATGTTCCGTCGGGGCATCCAAACGCTTTAACTTGATTGTTACCTTCTGACAGAGCAATCAGCCACCACCCACCCACTCCGCATTCTAAAACCAGACTGAAAACAGAAGCTTTTGATTTCGGTTTCAAACTGAAACCTGTTTGTGTTGCTGGAAGTCACCTTCATTCAACGCGGCCCGGATTTGGGTAACAAGCATCCCTTAGTTCTATTTTTTTAATTGTAACCAAGAAGCGATAACAGAAATGCGGGAGTCAAACGTTGCGAACATCTACAGAGATTGTGGTGAGGTAGGACAGAGTTAAGTGTGATCGGCGAATCACAGGGAGTCGCCAGTTGTACTGAGATTAAAGGTAAACGCTTTCATAAAGAGAAATCGATTGGCCAAACGGGAAGTTGTTGCAAGTGGGACACAATTGACGGAAGATGCTGAAATCTGGAGCAAAAACCAACCAAACAGCTGAAACAACACAGAGGTCAATGCCACATGTAGAGGCAAAAGGAAATTCGGCGTGCCGGGTCGACATCCTGCATAAGGACCAGTGAACAAGTCCGGTTATAAATCGCTGCAGAGAAAGCAGACGGCAGATTATATCCATAGGTTTCACGGAGTGACTGGGGAAATCCTGACATGCACGGTGAAATTTCTCTACTGTGTTCGGGATTGATATCAGTATCGTGCATATTATCCAAGGCAAATTATCACAATCACAGCACTGTGATACATTCTGATTTGGGAAAGAAGAGGGTGTTTGTTCTATTTGGTAATTATCAAACATTTTTCACCGATTAACTTGTTGAAATTTGAAATAAAATTCTGACTGGAAATGAGGCAACATATCCCTGGAACTAAAGACTCAAGAGCTGGAGACACAGGGACACAGTGAGATTTCATCTGGAGGATTCGCCAGACAAGAACGAAACTGGCAGAAATAGCAGTAGAATCAGAAGACGGGAAATACTGCAAGTGTAATGCAGCGAAATTTGTGAAAATGGAAGATACAAGAGGGCACCACAAGGGTCGACAATTAGGCCTCGGCAAGCTGACTTCCAGTGGAATGGTTAGTTGGAAATGTGCTGGAAAATGGTGTTCTTCGATATCTCTACAGATTCCAACTGGCTTCTGGAAAACTGCCCGTGTGAGTCGATACCAGTCATATGGCTTCAGATGGATTGGTGCCATGAAAGATAAGAAAGTACAGTTAGCAGCTGTTATATTAAATCGCATTCGTCACAACAGCTTTCAGGACGAAAATCGCCAGACAGGGCGAAGGCGGCGTAATTCTGCCCCCGCAAGGAGGTCGCTCATTTCATTTTACCCGTCACATTAAACCCCGTTCTCTCAATACCTGAGCCAATGTGCTGCACCTGTTGTAATGATGATGGTCATTTCTAGGTGATTACCCACGTTCTACATAATGTTGATGCCATGAAAACTCTCCTGATGCATCACACACCTCGTGGCGAAAAGGGAAAACTTGTAACATGTTATTCGGACAAGTTGTACAAGCAAACGAGGAGTAAAATGTACAAGGGCACAGTAAGTAAAATAGTTCACGTTAATTGTTTGTTAAATGGGTTGTGGCTGACGTGCGTTAGAAGACGTTCCCCCAATGGTCCCAGTGGATCTTCCCTCTCCTGTATAAGAGTTTCGCAAATTAACTGCCAGCTCATTGGGCAGTTGGACCGCTTTGAACAACTGATCGCAGCTTCACACAGGAAATGGGATATCCAACAATTTACTCCATAGTGAGCGTTTACTATCCTGTACTTGCAGGTTTTGCCATTCCGGAAAGACCCTGGATCTAGATATTATTTTAATTGCTCCGTCTTTCTGTTACCTGCGACAGTTATTGCATTTTGATCGGTATGTTGTCCAATTCCCTCATCAATTGTATCATTTCACTTGGAGTATGGCGGGTCTCACTTCTGGGGAACGTTCAGTCCTTTTTTTTCTATGTTTTCTCTCTCTCTCTATCTTCATGGAATTTGTGAACGGAGGATCATGATTTGTGCACCTATTGGTCAATGTTACACCATCCATCCGATATCGGAAGAGGTTCATCGGGATTTTACCTGGATTTGAGAGCGTACGCCACAGGGAGAAGTTGGACAAACTTGGATTGTTTTCTCTGGAGGGTCGGAGGCTGAGTGGAGGTCCAGTAGAAGTACGTAAAATTATGAGAGGAATAAACAGGGGAGATAGTCAGAGGTTTTTGTCCCAGGGTGTAAATGATCGCCCAGTCTACACTTGGTAGAGGCGGCCACGTCGAATGCAGTGGACCAGATTAGGAGAGGTGCAGGTGCATTAGAAGAGGGCTATTCAGGTCTCTGGGTGGTGGTGAGGGTGGAGGTTAAGGGACAGGTCCTGCTCCACCTACGGTTGCAGGCAAAAGTGCATGCGGACTGGGAAGGGTGGTTGGGGAAGGATGAGGGGACCAGGTATTCCGAAGTGTTTGGCCCTTGCGAAGATCAGAAAGGGGGCTGAGATTTGACTGGTGGTGGATAACGTTGGGGCCTGCAGAAGTGGCGGCAGGAGATGTGTTACATGTGGAGACTGGTGAGTTGGGAGGTGAGGTTCAAAGGAACTCAACCGCAGTTTTGTCTGGGTTGATTGTGGGTGTATGGAGAGCAAACGTGCGGGATGTGGAGGAAATGCGTGTGAGGATTCCATCCACTGCGGCAGAGGAGGAGCGCTGTTCAAGAGGAAGAAGGACATTTCGGAATCCCCAATGCAGAAGGTTAATCATGATAACATATGCATTGATGACGGACAAATTGTGAAAAAGAACGACATCTTTACAGGATCCCGGGTGGGATGAGATATTGTCCCTTCCCACTTACAGCTGGGTCACCTTTCATGCCCTCCACCATGTTCACAGCTTCCCATTTCCTGCTCCCAACCGGTTCAAATCTGCCATGATATTCCAGCCTGTTCAAACATCCTGCTCCCAGCAGGAAGGTCTTAGGACGGTCCTTTTCTTTCTTGAACAAAGAAACAACCAGTTCTCCTCCAGGAACACTCACGTGACTTCGTAGAAATTATCTTTACAAATTTCCCATTCCTCCAACTTCATGCAGACCAAAGCTGTAGCCATGAGCACTCGCACACGACACAGCTCCGCCTGTTCGTTTCCTGCGTAAAACTGTCCTTCTTAAACCATAAGACCATAAGGCCATCAGACATAGGAGCAGAATTGCCCATTTCGGCCCATCGATACTGTTCCGCCATTCATAGAACATAGAACAGTACAGCACAATACAGGCCCTTCAGCCCACGATGTGGTGCCGACCTTTAAACCTCTAATTGTGACTATCTAACCCCTTCCTCCCACATATCCCCCTATTTTAAAATCTTCCATATGCTTATATAGTAATCTCTTGAATTGGACCAATGTACCTGCCTCCACCACCGCCCCAGGCAGCGCATTCCATGCACCAACCACTCTCTGGGTAAAAAACCATCCTCTGATATCTCCCTTGAACTTCCCACCCATTACTTTAAAGCCATGCCCTCTTGTATTGAGCATTGGTGCCCTGGGAAAGAGGCGCTGGCTGTCCACTTTATCTATTCATCTTAATATTTTGTACTCCTCTATCATGTTTCCTCTCATCCTCCTTCTCTCCAAAGAATAAAGCCCTAGCTCCCCTAGTCTCTCCTCATAATGAATACTCTCTAAACCAGGCAGAATCCTGGTAAATCCCCTCTGCACCCTTTCCAACGCTTCCACATCCTTACTATAATGAGGCGACCAGATATGGACACAGTAGTCCAGGTGTAGTCCAACCAGAGTTTTGCTGAGCTGCATCATTACCTCGCCGTTCTTAAAATCGTTCCCTCGACTTATGAAAGCTAATACCCCATAAACTTTCTTATCTAACCTATCCACCTGAGATACAACTTTCAGGGATCTGTGGATGTGGACCCCAACATCCCTCTGTTCCTCCACACTACCAAGATTCCTGCCATTAACTTTGTTCTCTGCCTTGGAGTTTGTCCTTCCAAAGTGTACCACCTCACACTTCTCCAGATTGAACTCCATATACCACTTCTCAGCCAAGCTCTGAATCCTGTCAATGTCCCTCTGCAATTTTGGACAATCCTCTACACTATCCACAACACCACTAATCTTTGTGTCGTCTTCACACTTGCCAACCTCCCCCCCCCCCACCCCAACTACTCCCTCATCCAAGTCACTAATAAAATTCACGAAAAGCAGAGGTGCCAAAACCCATCCTTGTGGGACACCGCTAGTCACAGCCCTCCAATCTGAATGCACTCCCTCCACCACAACCCTCTGCTTTCTACAGGCAATCCAACTTTGATCCACATGGCCAAGCTACCCTGGATCCCATGCCCTCTGACCTTCTGTATAAGCTTACCATGCGGAACCTTGTCATTGGTATTGGTATTGGTTCATTATTGTCACAGAGCTGTGAACGGATCCCAGTCCATCAGGTAAACCAGCGTCCTCTCCAATGACGCCACTTCCACTTCCCGATACTTCGGGAGAGGTTACAACAGATTCAAGGGCCCCTCCCACTGCGGTCATTCTCGCTTCTCTCCTCTCCTGTGATGTGAGGGGAGTCTTATGCAAAAGGGCAAGGCCATTTCGTTTGGAAGGCGAGCAAAGCGAATGCAGAGAGGATGTAATGGGGCACTTTGAGAGGAAAAATCAGGGCAGGAGAGACATAGTGACTGGAAGGGCCTTTGGGGAATATTCAGCAGCGGAGAAGTGGAATCGGTTTATTATTGTCGCATCTCCTGGATACACCGAAAAACGTAAATTTGCAGCCCATCCTTAGAGATAATTTCAAAACATCATGATATCGAGGACATACAAAAGGTAAATGCAATGACAATGCTGAATAAAGTGTCACAGTTGCAGAGAAAGTGCAGCGCAGGTGGTCAATGAGGTGCAAGAGCCATGGCGAGTTCCGTTGTGAGCTTAGACTTCATCTTTCAGCATATGAGAGGTCAATTCAAGAGTCTTATAACAGCGGGATTGAAGCTGTCCTTGAGACTGGCGATGCGGGTTTTCAAGCTTTTGTATCTTCTCTCCGATGGAAGGGGCTGAAGAGGACCTTGGCGCACGTCCAAACGTCCGTGAATGTGATAGCACAGGTAGGTGAGGTCGCGGGGACACCAGTGTTCATTAGCTGCTGCCCTCAGTACAACAGCAGGAAGAATGTGGTCCAACGTCATGAAAGATTGTTCAGGCCACAGCAAGAGCAGAGTGTTCAGTTCTGGTCGTCACGTTATGCTAAGGAAGAGATGGCACTGGAGGCGTTGCAAATGGGCGTTGCATGGTCTGGAGCGTTTGGGTTGTGAGGAAAGGCTGGGATTGTTGTGCAGCAAAATTTCCTCCAGCTGAGAGCAAGGCAGAGGATGTTTAGAGGGCATCCAAGGCTGAACGGTTTCACCGGGAACGTGCCTGAAATATGGACCGCACTGCCTGAGGAGGTGGGGAGACCAGGCGCTCTCACAACGGTAAAGAAGGATCAAGACGAGCCCAGAACTGCCGGTGCATCGAAGGCTACGGACCAAGTGTGGATGATTGCGATTACTGTACATGGTTACTTGGTGGTCCGCATGGACCCGGTGAAGTGCAGGGTCAAATTATTGGTGTCTGACGAGAATTACCCCTCAAATACAGAGTTGAATAATACATGCATGTTACCTTTAAGAGGGGAGTTTCCAGAGCGCTAACTTGACTGGTTGATTGAAACCAAGCCCGTCCCCGAAGGTCCCGCCGGAATGCACGAGGCAGTGGGCGGCGGACTCTGGGCCAGCGGCTGATTGGGACAGTCATTGAGTGCGGGTTCACCAGCGGTGGCAGAAAGAGGGCGAGTCGGCTCCACAGCTTCATTCGTCGGGGAGGTTTGGCCTGTTGTGATGGACGGGCTGTGTGCTCTGGCTTTATTCTTTGTTGCGATTTGTTCAGCGCAACCACCGTCTCTCCTTCTTCCCGCCGATAAATGCTGGCTGTCTTCCCAATTCCGCAAAGCCTGCGGGTTTGCTGCGATTTCCGGCAGCGAGTGTGTGCTGAGAGGTTGCTGTTTTGATGAGGGGAGTGCGGATGTGCTGTCGTGTTTCTATTCCCTGGAAAATCTGCCCGGTGGGTATATCCCGGCCCGGCTGTATTCCAGGGTTGGCCAGCTTCCTTGCAATCCGGCAGCACTCTATGTCCCGGGACAGGATCCACTTTCTTCCGATTCTGGTTTTCAATTCGCTTCCCGAGTAGAAGTTGGTGGTACCAGACCCCCTCCCATTGCGAGACGGTGGCCTTGGTCACAGCCTTTTCCACTGATGAGAGGAATTTGGAGCTTGTCCTGTTCTGTGACGGGGCTTTCCCGCTGCTTGCATACTCCCGGAAAGTGGGAACGCAGAGTACTGGGTACAGGGTCCGACTGTCCCCGCCATTCGGCTCGGGGTAGGAAGATTTCAGTCAGATCCCGTGCGGGGGAGGGATCTGGTCAACGGGTTTCCGTGAGTCAGCGGCTGGAAACATGAACAGAGGCGAGGTTGTTGTCACTCTGGTACCAGACTCCGCATCCCCCTGTTCAGCATCTTCCCGCTTTCTGCTCTTCCCCCACCACCCACCCCCGCCCCCCCTGACTCAGTGTGCACCAAGGACGGGTGGGTCCTGGTCCCTATCTCCAGGGATCTGGCGATGCCTCCTGTAAACCTGAACACTGTGCATGTGAAGGAGGGCTCCGGAGCCGACTGTCGTCCCACCGCGGTCTCTGCAGACACTGTGCTCTTCCATTTCGCGCTCACCGAATGTGGCACCACTCAGCGTGTAGGTACGGGGCCGGGGGCCACCAGGGGCGCTTATCCGGGTGCTGATAGTCTTCGGTATCTTGTAGATGGACGGAAAGAAGGTGGTGTACGAAACAGACGTGCTGGGGCAGTTGTAGATCTTGGATGGAGATTTGGGCTCAGTGAGCAGGGACAGTCCCTTCAGGTGAGTGGGGGAGCACCTTGATCCGAGAGCGAAGGATTGTGCAGGCGTGTCTATACTCTTGCAGCCTCCATGTTCAATGCAGTTACAATGGAAGCCAAGTGTCAGAGCTTCAGGTGACGCCCCGTGTTTACACAGTTTCTCCGCCACTACCTGCCACTGAGGCTGATCTCCTGCTCCTGGAGCTGAGAATAGCGAGAGGTATTGAGTGTTGGCTGGTGCCTGGTGTCCAACTGCAGTCTTCCTGCAAATAGTGGCCGTCCTTCATCTTTCTCTCTGCAGATGACGGCTACCGGAGCTGGTACGTGGCCGGTGACTACCCGATCGTGAGTGGTCTGCGGGACCCCGTGATCGTGGAGGTTCGTGTCCCAAACAGCAACAACCCGTCCCTTGTGCTGGTTCTCAACGAGTGCGTGGCAACCCCTGGGCCCGAACCGTATTCGGGGCTCCGCTGGACCTCCTGGTGGACAGGTGAGGGGCGGACTGGGCAAGGAAGCGCTGTGACTCTCCACTCGGGGTATTTCCCCGTTGACCCGCCCTCTTTCTGTTTAGGTGCCCGTTTGCTGGTGACATCTGCAGAACCCGCCTGGTCCAGGTGGGCGACACTTCCCATCTGCTTTTCCCAACGCACCATGAGCGGTTTGTGGTCAGCACTCCCGTTTTCTGGGACCGGGTGTCGGCCCGACCTCTGAGCGGGGAGGTGAGTATCCAGATGTATTTCTCCGTCGCTCGCTGGTCTGAGCTGATTCCCCGGGTGTCGGTGAGTGGGGCGGCCCCTATTCCCCACTAACCGGAGAAGCATTGATCTCCTGCCTGAGGCCGCGGCACTGACCATCCCGCTCTTTATCCAGGTTTACTTCCACTGCAGAGCTGAGCTCTGCTCTCCCTCCGCCCGAGAGAACTGCACGGCTCCCTGCAGCCCCAGTAAGTACCAGTCCTCTGAGATTTGGCGGGTGGGAGTGGCTGAGGTCGCGTTTACTGCTTGTCCTTATTTACCCTTAAATGTGGTGAACCGCCGCACATCGCCTTGTGACAGGGTGAGGGGTTCTTGAGAAACGGGTGAAGATTTCAAACCCAGTGACGGAGGAGCAGCGGTATTTCCAAGTGGGGACAATAACCAAGTCGGTCAGAAGTCCTGGCCCTTGGTGGGAGAGGTTCTGAGGGGCTGGGCGAGCATTTGCTGTTGATACTGTGGACAGCATGCTCGGTCAGTGGTGAGACCGCTCCCTCCCACCACCCCGGATGTTGGTGGTGGGAGAATTGGGTGATTAAACTGCTCCGAGTTGGGACTTGCTGGTGTAAAATCTGGACTGCAGTCGCAGCTTAAGGATCCAACACCATCCCTCACATGTGATATTCTGCGGCTGTGGGGCTTGGGGCTTGGTGACTGAGCGCCTCCTGCACTGGCGAGGTGGTGTGAGGGTCTGCACCATCAACCTCCGGTCCTGAATCGAGTTCTGCCTCTGACCCGACATTTCGCCCTTCCCGTGAATCAGGGGAGGAAGAACCCGGTGAATCGGGAGATTGCCACATACCTGGGCAATCTGCGCCTCCCCAGCCTCTCCTATGTCCAGTCTGGGGCGTTGAACGGGTCTCCCCGCCAGAATGACCATGGTCCCACCATCTGCGTTAAACTTTCTCTTCCTCACAAAAAAGACGAAGAAGCGCAGAGGGGCGGCCTGAGATACTGGTGACGGCCGCTGGGCCCATCATTCTGCTGGAAGAGGAGAACTTGGCTGTTGGACTCCACCAGCGGGAGGAAGGTGAAGCAGGTAGCTGCAGCTGACGTGTACCTGGAGCCGCTCTAACCACGGAATGCCCTTTCTTCTTTCTGTAAGAAGGATCGAACCCGACCCCTTCCCCCAACACTCGTATACCTTGCACAACTTGTTCCACTCTATCGCGATTTCTCCCTCCAAATCAGAAGTGTCGCCACGGGGACTGACAGCTCCGCCAGTCATTACACCGGTTACATGGAACAGTCCCTGCTGCAATGCTACCATGGCGTCCTCCCTCACTTTCTCGGGTTCATCGACGAATACATTGGTGTTGCTTCCTGCACTTGTGCGGTACTTGCGTATTCTGACACTTCTTTATTTGTGGTCCCAACCTCCTCCCTTGAGTAGTTCCCTTCGTTCCACATGGCCCCGTATGTCTAATTTCAAGCTCCGCCACTTCTGCCAGTTGTAACGGGATCCCACAAGCAGTCGCATCTCTCTCCCCTAACCCGCCTTTCCGGTTTGCTCGTAGCACATTCCGCGCAGCCCTCCTCCCCATGGTACATTCCAATAACCAAAGGAGGTGCCGCCCTTGACCTTGTACCTCCTCCCTTGTCAACATCCGGGACCATCCTTCCCATATATTCCGGCTGGCGTAGCTCTGCGCTTCGTCCTGATACAGGGACAAGACCCGCTGAGATCCCCCAGCGGTTTCTGCTGTTTGCTTTAACACGTGTCCTGTCTCCACAGATGCTGCTGCCGATGCTCCGTCCCGTGTCCTTCCTGGAGTGGCGGCCGGGACAGCGCTGCTCTCCGTGGCCCTGGTAGTCGGCGCCGTGGCTTTGTGGAAACGGGAGACGGGTGTCGGGACGGGCTCCGATGGCAGCTCCCTGGAACTGTAGGTGTCTGTTGGAGAATAAACTGCTGTTGTCACTGAGCCCCTCTCTGCAGTTGCTCTTTATTCACCTCGGGTTTGTCCTTATTCCTTGCAATTGTTCGCGTTACTGGGGGTTGGAATAGTTGGCAGCGTCTGCCAGCTGCCGCCGTCTACACCCCGGCCCCGCCCGCACCACAAATTCCTGTTGCCGTCCTCCTGTTCTTCAGGTCTCCGGGTTTCTCATTTGTCTCGGATCCCTGAAGTTTCTGCAGTAGAGTTAACAATCCCCTCGCCATTGCTTTCAGTTATTTGGACTACAGTCGCTAAACTCTTGCGCCGCCTTAGCGGTGAGTCGTTTATCGCTGGAAGTGGGGCAGTGGAAGCAGAGTTAATGGCAAAAGCCGGATGTATTTGCAAGGGAAAGAAACACATGACTGTGGGGAGACGTCTGGTCGGATTGTTATTTCTTGGAGCTAGGATGGTCGCTGCGGGCCGAATGGCTTCCTTCCATTCCGTAACAGGTGTACAAAGGTTCATCGCTGAGTGAAGACCCCTGAGGCACGGACACTGCTGAAGCAGCGTCGCCATCTTGCAGACGTTGCCCTCGACGAGCGCCGTCCGGCAGTCGTTGGTTCACCAGCTTCTCGCGGGCAATTGGGGAAGGGCAAATAAACGCTGGCTCAGCCTCCGCAGCCCACGTCCTTGCATGGACTTTTAAACAGCGCCCTATTCCTCAACAAGTAGAGTTGAAGGAGCTCTGCGTGGTGGGGCGGCGGTTCTGAGTGAACGTGGAGTCTACTCAGATGAAAGAAGATCACGACAGGTTTAGACAGGGTAAGTAGTTCCTTCCTGTTAGCGGCTGGTGGCAGATCACTGGCAGCAGGAGGCAGAAGCGAGAGGGTTATAGGGGGTGGCGAACAACGTCACTGATCACCGCTGTCTCTACTGCCCAGGATTTGGCGCAGTCCAGTTCCTGTCAGCGGATCGTATTCGTCCGCCCGCCACCCTCTAATGAGAAATCTGGTCCTGTAAACTGCTGAGTAACGTTGCTGTACACGGCCCGGCCTGGTAATGATTCCGCATGTCCCCTTCTCGTGGTATCACACCTGAATGGATTCGGTGACTCGATGACCCAATATCAAATACATGAAGTCTGCAGAAGGACTTGTACAGATCGGGAGAGTGGTCAAAGAAGTGGCAGGTAGAACAGGGCAGGGAGGTGTGGGGTTCTGCACTTTGGTGGAAGTATAAAGCTGTGGAATATTTTCTAATTGGGAAGAAATTTCAGAAATCAGAGGTGCAAAGGAAGTTGGGAGTCCCAGTTTAGGTTTCCTTCAAAGTTAACTTGCAGGTTGAGTCGATAGTGAATAAGGCAAATGCAATGCTCTCATTCATTTCGAGAGGACCAGAACATGAAAGCGAGGATGGACTGCATAGGTTTTCCAAGGCGGTGGTCAGATGGCATTTGGAATATTGTGACCGACCTTGAGCCCCCTATCTAGGGAAGGATGTGCTAGTCCTGGAAAGAGTGCAGAGGAAGTTCACAAGAATTATGGCAGGAATGCAAGGCTGAACATAGGAAGAGTGTTTGATGTCTCTGGGCCTGTACTTGATGGAGTTCAGAAGGATGAGGGGGGATCTCATTGAAAGCTCCCTGATACTATACGGCCTGGATAGAGTGCCCGTGGAGAGGGTGTTTTCATTAGTGGGGCAGTACAGGATCTGAGGGTGCAGCCTCAGAATAAAGGGACGTCCCTTCAAAACTGGGATGTGTCTGAATATTTTCAGCCTTAGGGTGGCGCATCCATGAATTTCGTTGCCACAGAAGGTGGTGGAGGCCAAGACATTGACTGCATTTCGCCAGAAAAGTATTGTTCTTTATTGGGAAGGAGGTAAAGGGTTACGTGGGGGGGGGGGGGGGGGGGGATTGGGACTGAAA
>NW_026262523.1:0-37326 GCF_009764475.1 Pristis pectinata
CTTTCCACCGAGGTCCCAGTTTAGGGCGCTCCCAATCCTATATCAGTATCGAGTCTCCGATTTCCAGGTCAGGCAATTGCGTGTTCCGCCCTTCAGGTGGTTTAAAGGCACTCTCCACCTGCGAAAGAAGAACCTTTAAAGAGGACGTAAGTTGTCTGAAATACCTTTGTAGTTCATCCCCCATGATATTAAGGTCAACCTGTGTGGGGGGTTGGGTGGCCGCCTCCCATGGGGTTCTTCCCGGACGCCCGTAGACGATTTCGGTAGCCGATACCCCGGTGGCCGAGAGGTGGGTGATTCTCATATGGTATAATGCTAAGGAGAGAACCTTCAACCAGTTTAGACCTGTCTCTGACACTAATTTGGTTAGTTTATTCTTAAGGGTGCTGTTAGCTCTCTCTATTACACCCACTGACTGAGGGTGGTAGGTGCAGTGGAACTGCTGTTCGATATGCAGTGCCTCGCACAATTCCTTATTTATTTTCCCAATGAAGTGGGGGCCATCTCAGAATTTATCCGTCGGGGTACCCCAAACCTTGTTATAACCTCTGAGCAATAACTTTACCACTGTTGAGGCCTTATTGTTGGTGGTTGGAAAAGCTTCAATCCATCTACTAAATACATCAACAATAATAAGACAGTACTTGTAACAACGTACACGTGTTAATTCAATAATGTCGAGTTGTATGTATTCAAAAGGACCACCTGGCAAGGGGGTTTTGCCTGGGGTGCACTTCACACCTTTACCGGCATTGGTTTGTTAGCATATGAAGCACGGCCGTATTTTGCCTTGTGCTGCTTCCTCCAATCTGGGGTGCCACCAGGTACGTAGTAAAATGTTACTCATTCCCTCCTTGCCAAGGTGGGTGTCAGAATGTAGGCAGTCAATAAGCATTGGAAACAAAGAATCAGGTATACATACTCGACCGAATGGAGTAACCCAGAGGCCGTGTAGCGCAGAGTGCGTACACCCGTGCGCCTTCCACATGTGTTTATCTTAGTCAGGGGCATCCCACTGTAAGTGCTGCACAGTGACCATGTCTGGGGTGCCCGGAGTTGCTATCTTTGGCTTGCAAACAACTGCTTGTTTTTCCATAGTGGAAACGATTTTATACCCCTGGCGTGCTGCCAATCTCGCTTCTGTATCTTCCCTGTTATTTCCCTGGGTTATGAGGGAGGCATCTGAAAGGTGAGAGGAGCATTTAATGATGGCCAATTTGTTTGGGAGGAGGATGGCTTGGAGGAGGTTCTTTGAATAAACCGCAATCTGTATGGGGCTACCTGTAGAGGTCAGAAATCCCCTGTGTGCCCAGAGTTGGCCAAAACCATGAGCAACTCCAAAAGCATAGTGGGAGTCAGTGAAAACTTTAGCTACTTTGTCCTTGGCTAAAATTCAAGCTCGGGTCAGGGCAAAGAGTTCTGCTTTTTGGGCAGAGACTGGAGGCTGCAAAGATGCAGATTCCACACTCTGGGAGTCGTTTACCACGGCATAGCCGCTAAGGCGGACGCCCTGTTCAGAAATGTAGGAACTACCGTCGACGTACAGGTTTAAGCCGGCTGACTGGATGGCCTTATCTGAAAGGTCCGTGCGGGGTGCAGTTAAAAAGTGGTTACGCATTAGACAGTCATAAGGTGGGTCCGCAAGATCCTCAGGTGGGGCCTCTAGGAAGGTGGCGGGATTAATGTTCGTACAGTTGGCAAAAGTGAGGAGTGGGTTATTCAGGAGTGCTACCTCGTATCTGTGAAGAGGGCCTGGGTAAGGTGTTGCGTCTGGTGAGAAGTTAAGAGTGCCGTTACGGTATGGGTGGAATAAACCATCACTGCCTGTTGCAGAGTTATATTGGAGGCTGCTGTTACTAGGGAATAAAAGGCTGGAAGCATTTGTGAGCATGGTAGATGTCCCCTTGCAACTGGGTCCAGCCGAGTTGAGTAGTACGCCAGCGGTATTTTCCTATCCCCATGGGTTTGAGTAAGAACGGCTGTTGAGCAGTCCTCCAGGACATTCACGAAGAGCTGAAATGGGCGATCATACAAAGGGCGTCCCAGGGCCGGGGCGCTGGCAAGGGCCTGTTTGAGGCTATCAAAGGCCTCCCTTTCTTCCTTGGTAAGTTCAAAGGGTCCCACGGACTGGCTTGATGCCAAGGGTGTGAGGTGCTTAGTAAGGAGCGCCACGTTAGGTAGCCACTGTCTGCAGAAATTTACGAACCCTAAGAAGGCGCGCATACCCTTTGGGGTAGTGGGCAGTGGGGTGGCAATGATGGGCCTCATACGTTCGGGAGTGAGCCGCCGCTCGGTAGCACTTAAGAGGGTGCCCAGATATTTCACCTGGCGCTGGGTTTGTTTTACTTTCTGTGGAGGTATTACGTATCCCCATGAGTGGAGCGCGTTAAGTAGTCTATTCGTGTCCGCAATGTTGGCGGGCTCCGAAGGG
The DNA here is from genome assembly GCF_009764475.1 of Pristis pectinata. Lineage (NCBI taxonomy): Eukaryota > Metazoa > Chordata > Chondrichthyes > Rhinopristiformes > Pristidae > Pristis > Pristis pectinata. The sequence continues at coordinate 2,432 of NW_026262523.1, forward strand.
CTTGCTAGTAAAAGGTCATCTACATACTGAACAACAGTGCATTTATCAGAAAGGTGCAACCCTTGCAGTTGATTATGTAAAACCTAGGAAAAAAATAGTCGGAAGTATATAAAACATTGCGGGAGGCGAGTCCAAGTGTATTGCTGACCTTGGAAGGTGAAGGCAAACAGGTAATGGGAGTCGGGAGTGAGAGGAATTGCGAAAAATGCATGATGCAAATCCACAATGGTAAAAATGCAAGAGTGGGCAGGGATACTGCTGAGAATGGTAGCTGGATTCGGGACCACGGGATGTAGTGGCTCCACTACCTCGTTGACCTTACGTAGGTCTTGTACAAGGCGCCAATCGTTTCGTCCGGGTTTGGGGAGGAGCAAAATGGGGGTGTTACAAGGCGATTGGCAAGGAACCAGGATGCCCTGTTTGCAGAATGAATCTATTAACTGAGTTATTCTGTCGACTGCCTCTCTCCTAAGGGGATACTGTGGGATGGAAGACAGTTGTGCTCCCGGTCTTACACGGTTCTGGACTGGGGTCACTGGGGTGTACCCTACCTCGGATTTCGATGCGGCCCATAAATCGGGGGTGGGTTCATCCGAAGGGAGTCGATGGGGCCGGTGATGGTGTAAACAGCCCATCACCGAGAAAGGGAAGAGTTAATAAGTCAGGGTCCCCCCTGGCAGACCCTTAGGAACCCCGACAAGGCCTTTGTCTACCTGTACCTCAAGCCGGTGGGCTAGGAATCCCAGTTCATTTGGTCTATGTCCCTCGTTAACTGACAGGGTAATGTGAGTGGACATCAAGCCTGACTGATTCCAGAATTCATTAGGCACTTGGACTAGAAGTGCTGCCCCCTCCTTCCCCACTACTTCCCCTAAAATAGTGACAGTCACCATGCTACTCAGGAGATGAGCATAAAACCCTTCTAGATCCCTTGAGGCCCCAGTAGGGTCGTAAGCTAGCGTCACATGCAGGTCAGTGGTTTCCAAGGGTGGGACAAAATCGCTGCTCGTGAAGTTCACCGTCCACCACTGAGGAAGCTGGTGAATCCAGAGGATCCTATGGTTTTAGTACCAGAAATGGTAATACCATCATCCAGGCATTGGATTTTGAGTTGGAAGGAGCAGAGCAGGTCCCTCCCGGCTAGGTTAACCCCCAGGTTTGTGGTTGCCGCAAACTGGATCAGGTGTTCCCGATCTTCAAATTTAACTTGTAAGGGTTCAGTTTAGGGGTAGGATATTTCCTGTCCCTCCAGTCCGCTCAATGGAACTGAAGCAGTGTACAGTTTAATATCATGCTGGGTAATACAAGGGGCTTCAAGGGTCGAAGTATTTGCTTCCGTGTATATCATAAAGGGAATCGGCTTTCCTTCAACTAAGAAATTGACGATGGTTCATCGTCCGGCTTATCGGTGAGGGCAGGGTTCATGGAGAGGCTACTCTCCACGTCTGGTCAGGCAGAAAACGGGTTGTTGGTTGAAAAAGGTTGTCGTCTACCAGGGGGTCCGGTCTGCCGATGATGGTAGTGGGGGAAGTCCCTCCGCCAATAATCATGTGCCCCACAAAGGTAGCATCCCATCGGCCTGGCGCTCGCCGGTGTGGGTTCTTGGGGTCCCCTGGGTCCAAGGTAATTACGCGAGGGTGGTAGTGGTCCATAAGGGGTCCGTACACTGGGGCTCTTAAGTCATTGGGGTACAGTGGGTATCCTTTACCGGACCAGTCAACCCCTTCTGGAACGCAAAGTTTCCGCTCCATTTGATAGCCCGTATTGTCGTAGTAGAAAGGTTGGGGCCGAATGGTTATCTGCACCATTTCCTGTTTTGCCTTTGTGGCTTTCGACTCGCGCCCGTTACTCCAGAAGTGGAGTAGCGCCCTCCTCATGGCTTGTCGTGTGTGGTCAGGCAATTTCATGTCATTCGTGCGGATAGCTGAGGCCACTCCCACAGGGATGTATTGTAATAGGAGGGCGTTAAACTGGAGGGAGGCATTTCCTCTGTTGTAGGCATCGTCCCCCGCATAGGTACAATAATGTGAACAGAAACTGTCCCAAAAGTCTGGGCCGTCCTCACCTTGCTTCGGTCGGCATTCTAAAACGTTAGTTATGTCAATAGGCTGTTGGAGGGTTTTACGAAGGGCAGTTCTAATAGTGGCCACCTGGTCCTGAGGCCGGACGGCTGCCTGGAAGGCTGTCCAGTCAGCATAGTTCCCCAGGTGTTCTTTCCACTGTGCCACCTAATTAGTCGTAAGGGCCATGCAACAAAGACTGAAAAGGTCTTGTGGGACGGTCTGATACATCTGAATTGTTCCAATCACATAATCTATGAAATCTTCCGGGTTGGTTTTACGGTTGGGCGCCTGACTGATGATTAAGCACTTCTCCTGAGGCTTCCAAGGGGTGTAAATTTGGATTGTAGGATTAGAGCTGGCTTGGGCTGGATCAGGATTGGGAAAACTCCTGTTGGGGAATTGTTTCTTAACCTTGGCTCCCTTAACCCCGTTCAACATGGTTGGTGGGCTGGGATCTGATGGGTCGCCATAATCAGTGGTAGGATCAGAGTCGGTGTCCGTCTGACAATCTATTGAAGGACCGTCCCTTGCCAAAAAGCTTCGTCGTTTGTCCGTGGCCTTAGAGCTACCTGTCTGTGGGCTTTCCCTTCGACTAAGCCGCATCCTGGTTCGGGACGCAATAGGGCCATGGACTTGTCCCGGGGGCGGGACTTGTCTAGCAGTCGTTGGTGGTAAGGGCGGGACTTCTGGCGGGCTATTCGCATTATACGGGGGCGGCAATGAAACCCGGGGGTACGTAGGGGCTGTGGCTCGGACCATCCAAACCTCCACCTCGTCGTCCGTATCACTACTTTGGAACAACAGGGGCACGCCAGACATGTCGGGAGGTACCTCCACTTTATCCTTCTTTTATTTTTATTTCTGCTCTTCTACTTATACACCTCATTTACCTCTTCTCTCTCCCTTCTGCTCCTTTCCTTATCGTGATCTCCACACTGAGAATTCAGGACTTCCCAAATCTTAGGATTTCCCTGTTCATCACACACACTAATTCCCCTTCTGCGCGCATTATGTTCCCGGCTCGCCTGCTTAGATTTATTTGTTAGGTCTTCGGCCGTTTTTCTCCAAGTGGGCATTAATAATTTCCATTTTTCCCCTGTATTCCGCTCCCAAATTGCCTTTTCTGCCTTTAGGCATTTATCTACGTCCGAAGATCCCCCCAATGGCCATATTTCGTTTCCCAATTTCTTATTGAGGCATGCTGATAATTTACGGAAGTTACTCTCGTTCTTCGGATCGTCTTTACATAACTTAGATGGTGGGGTATTGGACTCAGACTTATCGAGAGTTTGTCCCATTTTTGTTTTCTACCCGATCGGACTGTACAATCGCTGCGATTACCTATAAGATCGGTCTCTTTCCTTCACCCACTTCAGGTTCCTGACCTTTTCCCTGGGGGATTTTCCCTCTTAAGAACCGATCTTAGGCAGGGTGGTAGTACCGGAGAACCGATCTCAGAACTTGGAGCTCAAAACCTTGAAATTCACAACTTAAAATCCCAAACCCAAAACTGGGGACTCGAACCCCGAACAGAACTTCTTAACTTAACTTAACTTAACTTAACTTAACTTAACTTAACTTAACTTAACTTAACTTAACTTAACTTAACTTAACTTAACTTAACTTAACTTAACTTAACTTAACTTAACTTAACTTAACTGGGGACTCGAACCCCGAACAGAACTTAACTTAACTGGGGACTCCAACCCCGAACAGAACTTAACTTAACTGGGGACTCGAACCCCTCCTTACCTGTGGCACTCGGACAGGTTCGCGAGGAGTCCGTCAGAGGATTGTCGGTATGCGAAGGGATCGATCAAGTGTCCGAATGCCTGAGAGGGATCAAGGTGAATCGTACCTTGGGGGACCGTCCGTCTCAGGTGGCCGTTATCCCCGCCGGTCTCTCACGCCTCTTCCTAATCCTCGTCTTGGACTCCTGGCTGGCTCGCCAAATTGTCGTCCAGAAATCAATTTTCCCTTTCCGTCCGCTGTAAATAACACAGTGCCACAAGGTCGATTCGAACAAGTACCTTTATTAGCAGTGCACCGCTAGGAGAATTCTCTTCAGCACATACTAAGAGTCGCTTCCCGAGTTCTCCCCGAACAAAGGGCAGACAGACGTTTATACAGGAATTGTCACGCACATCCCATGCAAACGGCGCCGCGAGTTTCGGTCAAGCTATAGAGATCCCGAGACAGCTATCACACCTTTTGTCTTAGTATAATTGAGTTATAATCAAGGCTTTCAAAGGCAGGTATACCCTTCATTGTTCAGACCAAGTCTTCACCTCGATGTTAATTACACTCAGCATCGCCACCGTCTGACATATCGGAATGGTTCATTACCCGAAACAAAGGCAGTTAACATACTTAACATTCCAACCTAACTAGTGGGTCATTAGCTTGCTAGTCCTTGCTAAAGAAACATAAATGCATATATGTGTATATATATTATTTGCCATTTATAGGTATGGCTGCAGTTCTTAACCCTTCACTTCCTCACCTCCAGGTTTCCGGACAGGTGGATAGGGTTGTTGAGAAGGTGTACGGTTGTGTGTTGGCCTTCATTAATCGGTGGATTGAGTTCAAGAGGCTCGAGGTAATGTGGCATCACTATGGAATTATAGTTATACCACACGGCAGTATTTTGTTCAGTTCTTGTCGCCTCATTATAGGAAGGATGTGTAGCTTTATAAAGAGTGCAGAGGAGATTTACCAGGATATATATCCTGGCTGGGAGAGCATGTCTTATGAGGATAGGTTGAGTGAGCTAGGGCTTTTCACTTTGGAGATAGGACCTGACAAAAGTGTACAAAAGGCATAGATCGAGTTGACTGTCAGAGACCTTTTCCCAGGACGACAATGGAGATCACGAGGGAACATAATTTTACCTTATTGGAGGAAGTTATAAGGAGGATGTCAGCTGTAATATTTTTATACAGAGAGTGGTTGGTGCGAGGAATGCATTGCCTGTAGAGGTTGTGGGGGCAGATGCATTTGAGAAATTTAAGAGACTCTTAGATAGACACATGAATGATAGAGAAATGGGCGGCTATGTGGAAGGGAAGGGTTCGATAGATCTTAATGTAGGATAAAATATCGACACAACATTGTGGGCCGATGGGCCTGTACTGTGCTGTAATATTCTATGTTCTGCGTTATATGGAGGGTTCAGAAAGCTAAAATCAAACAGAGTCCTTGAGGATTATAAAGAAACTAGAACAGAACTCAAGAAGGGAATTAGGAGAGCCAGGAGGGGCCATGAAAATTCCTTGGCAAGTCGGATTAAAGAGAATCTCAAGGCATTCAATGCACACGTCAAGAGAACGAGGACAACAAAGAAGAGGGTAGGACCAGTTTTCCAGCAACGATTCTTGGTAAGTGGGAGAATTTCAAAAGCGAAATATTGACAGTACAGAATCTGTATGTTGCCGTCAGAATAAAAGGCAAGGCTAACTGGTTCAGGGAACCTGGTTATCGACGGATATTTGGGCCCTGGTAAAGAAAAGGAAGGTGGTGCTTACCAGGTTTGGGCAGTTAGAATGGAACGAGGCACTTGAGGAGTATAAGAAGTACAAGAGAATATTTAAGGGAGAAATCAGGAGTGCAAAAATAAGATAAGTTGTTGCTCCAGCAGACAAGGTGAAAGAGAATCCCAAGGGCTCTGTTACTATATTCAGATCAAAAAGATAGCAAGTGACAAAATCTTTCCTCTTGATGATCAGCGTGGTCATCTGCGTATGGAGACAAAGTAGTTGGGGGGGGGATCTTAAATGAATTTTCTGCCTCTGTATTTACTCTGGAGACAGACACAGAGACAAGAGAACAAAAAAGGAGTGAGGTCATGGAACGTATCCCGATTACGGAAAGAGTTGCTGGATGTCTTGAGGCGAATGAAGGTGGTCAAAGCCCCAGGGCCATAGAAGGTGACCCCTCGGAAGTTGTAGGTGAATAGTGCAGAACTTGCAGGGGCCCTGGCAGAGATACTAAGGACGTCCTCCGCCAAGGGTGAGGTGCCGGAGGACGGGCGGATCGCTTCTGTTATTCCTGTTGTTGAAGAAAGGCTCGAAGAATAAGCCGGGAATTTATACGCCGGTGAGCCTGACGTAAGTTGTGGATAAGTTATTGGAAAGTTTTTAAGGAACAAGATATATAAGTATTTGGATAGAAAGGGCCTGAATGGGGATAGTCAGAATGGCTTTGTGCGTGGTAGGTCATGTCCAACCAATCTTGTATAGTTCTTCGAGAAGGTCGATGAGGGAAAGATCGTGGATGTTGCCTGAATTGACTTCAGCAATGCGTTTGAAAATTCACACATGGGAGGCTTCTGCAGAAGGTTAAGTCGCTTGGCATTCAGGATGAAGTAGTCAATTGGATTCAGCGTTGGCTTGGTGGGAGAGGCCTGAGTGTGGTATAAGATGGTTGTCTGTCTGACTGGAAGCCTGAGGCTAGTGGTGTGCCGCAGGGATCGGTGCTGGGTCCGCTGTTATTTATCATCTATATTAATGATTTAGACGATAATGTGGTGAACTGGATCAGCATGCGGATAACACCAAGACTGGGGGCGTAGTGGACAGCGAGGAAAGCTATCAAAGCTTGCAAAATGATCCGAACCAGCTGGTAAAATGTACTGAAAAATGGCAGATGGAATTCAAGGCAGAAAACTGTGTGGTGTGATGCACTTTGGGGGGGACAAACCAGCGCTCAAAGTTACACAGTGAATGGTAGAGGACTGAGTTGCGTGGTAGAGCAAAGGGACCTGGGAATATAGATCCATAATTCCTTGAAAGTGGCATTATCGGCAGATAGGTTAGTAAAGGGAGATTTTGCTACATTGACCTTTATTGATCATGGCACTGAGTACAGGAGTTGGGATGTTCTGCTGAAGTTGCACAAGACAATGCTGACGCTGAATTTAGGAGACACAAAATTGAGGGGTGCAGATGGAATGAATACTCACAGGCTTTCCCCCCTCTACATGGGTGAGCCCATAACTGGAGGTGATAGGTTTAGGGTGAAAGGTGAAATATTTAAGGGGAATCTGAGAGGGAAATCCTTCACTCAGAGGGTGGCGCGTGTGTGGAAAGCACTGCCAGCGGATGTGGTGGATGCGGGTTCAATTGTAACATTGAAGAGAAATTTGGATAAGGACATGGATGGGAGGGGTTTGGAGGAATATGGTCCGGGTGCAGGTAGATGGGACCAGGCAGAGAACCAGTTCGGTATGGACTAAGTGGTCCGAAGGGCCAGTTTCTGAGCTTTAGTGCTCTGTTACTCTATCCTTGAGTGAAAGAGAGTCATGAAGAAGGGAACGTGTACTTGGAGGCATAGGAGGCGAGTGAGGTCCTTGGTGAGTATTTTGCATCGGTATTTCCCAAGGAGAAGGACGTGGAAGTTGGGGAAATCGGTGAGGAGCATGCTAATATGCTGGGGGTTTTCGAGATAAAGGAGGAGGGTGTTGGGTCTGTTAAAGACCGCTAAGTTGGATAAGTCCACAGGACCAGATGAGACACACCCCATGATTTTGAGAGAGGCAGGAGTGAGATTGCTGGGCCCTTGACCAAGATCTTTTTTTCTTTTTCAATCTTTTTATTAATTTTCAAATTACTACAAAATAATATATATAACATTAGTAGTTTTACATCTGGTGCAAAGATATCAGGATAACAATCATAACAGTTAATATATATAGACACAAGGAGTAAACAAGAGTAATCTAGATCTCCCGCTCTTTTATTAAGTTAACAAATACAAGCTGAAAGATTGAAAAAAAGGTTAATTATATGAAAAAAGAACGCCCAAATCAAAAAATATTGATAATAAACCAAAATGAAACCAAGAAAAAAACTGGATTGATAGTTCTTCAATTAAAAATGAAACATTATTATGCCGTCAACTCCGCACTCTGTATTCAAATGTTATTGAGCGGGGTCTCAAAAAGGTCAGCTTTTATCATATGGAAATATTGAATAAATGGACTCCAAACTTCCTCAAATTTAGGCGAAGGATCAACAGTTGAACTCCTATTTTTTTTTCTAATGTTTAACATATTTTTATAAGATTGGGTTGTAAATCAATGTTCAATACAGATGAAGTAATGTTAAAAATGTCTTTCCATTATTTTTCCAAAAGGGGACAGGATCAAAACATAAGCGTCAGGGAAGCCAACTTCGAATTACATCTGTACATATAAGATTTATATGATGTAAAACGGGCTAACTTAATTTTAGTTCGAATTTCATTTCCTTGATCAAATTGATTTCCCATACACCTATCACTTCAAAACTTGCTAACAATCATAGATCCCCCTTGTTCAGGCTTTTTCGTGGCATTAGAGAGGGTTGCCCTCTGAGTCCTTTATTATTTAATATTGCTTGTAGCGCAGTTAGCAATTGGCAGGTACGACGTCGTGGGCATCATGTAGTTGTGGTTGAAAGACCATCACAGCTGGGAGCTAAACATCCAAGGATAACTACCTAAAACTGTATCAAAGAGTGTCAAGCACACAGTTAAGATCTATTACCTAACTGTAGAATTTTCTTCCATGTGTCTGCAGGTAAAAGTATCTGGAGTTGTATTTCCCATTCATTCTTACTTTTATCAAATTCCTTTGAACGTATTTTCATAATCCTATCATAGATTATTGCTATCAGGCCCTTATGATAAGGATTAAAATCTTTTATTCCCGTAATTTCAATTTTATATGGTGTCGCTAAAGAAGGTAAGGCAACTTTTTAAAAAATTCTATTCTGTAAATATTGAAGAAAATGTGATCTAGGCCGATTGTATTTATTAGACAACTGTTCAAAAGATTAAAAAAACAGTTATCAATAAATAAATATCGAAAACGTGTTATTCCTTTCATTTCCATAAGGAAAAGACTGAATCAACTCTAGATGGTTGAAAGAAAAAACTTAGATTGAATAGGTCTTGATAAATTAAATTTATTCAATCCAAAAATTTACGAAATTGAAACCATATCTGTATTGTTTGTTTAACTATTCATTAGTCATTAGTTTACTCAATTTAGTAAGTACAAAAGTAAATGAAGCTCCTAAAATAGAAACTAATGCGAGTCCTTGCACTGATTAACACTCAAGGTGTACCGAACAGGGACAATGAATTGCATCTAAGTCTTGTGCCCAGAAAGTTTAAGTATCTAATATTAATTTCCCAATAGTAAAATCTAAAATTAGGCAAATCCATACCATCATCGTTTTTTAATTTTTGTAAATATTTCTTACTTAACCTTGGGTTTTCATTGTGCAGATATATATGAAATAATTTTGGAATCAATAGATTTGAAAAAGGATTTTGAAATATAAGTTGGAATCGCCTAAAATAGATACAAATATTTTGGTAAAATATTCATCTTAACTGCATAAATTCGGCCAAACAATGACAAACAGAATGGGCACCATTTAGTCAATAATTCTTTAACGTAATTAGTTAAGGTTACAAGTTAACTTTAAATAATTTCTTGTGTAATTTTAACACCCAGGTATGAAAAGTAATCAGTCACTAATCTAAATAGTAATTGCCTATATATTGGGACTTGCATGTTTAACGAGAAAAGTTCACTCTTATTAAGATTTAATCTCTCACCAGAGAAAATACTAAACTGAGCAAGTCGTGATAATACTGCAGGGATAAATTTATCCGGGTTAGAGATATAAAGTTACAGGTTATCTGCATAACGAGATAGCTTATGAGTCCCCTATCCACGATTGATACTAAGTATGTTAATGTCAGGGAGGGAGGGCATGACGGAGACGAGAAGGGCTGTAGGGGAGGGAGGGCGTCACGAAGAAAGGGAGGGTGTAGGAGATGGAGGGGATAACGAAGACGGAGTGGGATGTATGCGAGGAAGGGGGAGGCGCAGACGATGAGGAGTGTAGGGGAAGGAAAGGGTGAAGAAAAAGGGGGTGCAGGGGAAGGTGGGAGTGACGGAGCTGGAGAATTATGTAGGGGAGGGAGGGCGTTACAGAGACTGGGAGGGATGTTGGGGAGGCAGCGAGTGACGGAGACGGGGAGGATTGGATGAGAGGAAGGGGGTCACGGGTGGCTTCTGGGGGAAGGAGTGGTCACGGGGAGAGACGTAGGGGAGATTGGGGGTCACCGGGAAAGCTGTAGGGAAGGGAGGGAAGGTGTCGCGGAGAAGAGGACCGAGTGTAGGGGCCGGAGGGTGTCAGGAGGAGGGGTGTGGGGGATGGAAAGGGGGTCACAGGGAGGGGCGTGGGGAATGGGGTCACGGGGAAGTGCGTAGGGGAGGGGAGGTGGGATGCGCATCGTGTTTCGGGAAGGGGGTGTCGGGGCTGGAGTGGTCAAGGCGAGGAGTGTAGGGGCCTGGGGGTACCGGGACTGGGATGGAAAGGGTTGTAGGTGACTGGGTAATTGAATGTAGGGGGTGTAGGGAGAGGAGACTGGGAGGTGGGGAGGGGAGTAGGGTCCAGATGGGGGAAGTGGCTGACGGGGACCTGGTGTAGTTGAGGATGTTTGACGGGGATGGGTGTGGGGTCCGTAACGCGGGACGTGGAGGGGTGTAGGGGCTGGCGTGGTGACGGCAGGGGGTGTATTGGCCGTAGGGTTGACAGCGAGGAATGTAGGCGACGGACGGTGCGACTGGGAAGGGGTGTAGGGGCCGAGTAGGATCACGGGAAAGGGTGAAGGGGCTGGGGAGGAAACGGGGACGTGTGTAGGGGTCGGAGGATCAAACGGGGCCAGGTATAGGGGCCGGAGATGTGACGGAGCGTTTAGGGGTCGGAGGGGGATGGGGAGGGGTGTATGGGTCCGGGGTTGACGGGGAGCGTTTGTAAGGTCCGGACGGGTGTAGTGGAACGAGAAGGAGTGGTGACAAGAAGGGGAGACGGGGAGGGCATTCGGGGAGGGAGAGGATGGGTGACAGGGAAGGGTACAGTGGAAGGAGAGGGATGGGGACGGGAAGGGGTGTTGGGGAGGTGGGAGGGGAGGGAGAGGGCGGGGGACGGGGAGTGAGTGTAGGGGCCGGAGGGTGGACAGTGACTGGGTGCGCGTACATTGCGCTGACGTCCTGCGTCTCCCACACAGAATGGTGAACGAGTGTCTGAGTCAGGAGATGCGCTCCATCCATGCGCTGGGACTGAAGACCTTCAGCTTCGAGCAGTGCGAGGCTGCCTGGGGTCCTGAGGCCAAGAGCTGAAAACAACCCTTCCCAACCCCGTCCCCCTCCCCCTCACCCCTCCTCCTCCAGATCCCCAATAAACCTCTCGTTCCTCACGCAGCTGTTCCCCAACTGTGGTCTACAGACCGCGGCAGCTGAGACTCTGAGTAAACGCCGGCGTTCTAAACCCGCTGAGAGGTGGGGGGACAGGAGCGGTGGGGGAGGGACGGGACGGTGGTAGGGTGGGAGCGGCCGAGGCAGGCGAGAGGAGGGGGTGGGGAGGACAGATCCGGGGAGGAGGGGGAGGAAGGGAGAGGGACGGGAGGGGCCGGAGAAGTAACAGGGTAAGGAGGGGCGGGGTAGGCTGTTGGGGTAGGTGGGGTGAGCGATGTGACGCGGGTAGGACGGGAGGGGCCGGGGTAGGAAAGGGGACAGTAGGGGACGGAGGAAAATGGGGGACAAGATGTGACAGGGATGAGGGGACGGGAAAAGAGAGGAGGGAGAAAGAGGAGGACAGGGAGGACGGGGAAGGGGGACGGAGGACTGTGAGGAGAGTGAATGGGAGGAGGGGACGGAGGAGGGGAGAGGAAGGGGACGGGTGGATCTGGGAGGACAGGTGGGAGGGAGTAGGGCAGGGGTGGGAGGAGGGGACGGAGGAGGACAGGGGAGTAGGGGGAGGACAGGGGACTGAGAGGGGAGAGGATGGGGACGGGGTGGAGGGGGAGGACAGGTGGAGGAGGGGACCGTGTAGGGGAGAGGAAGGGAGTGGAGGGGCAGTATGGAGTGGACGGAGGACGACAGGAAAGGAGCAGGGGAGTAAGGGGAGGACAGGGGAAGAGTGGGCGAGGAGGAGACGGGGCTGAAGGGGGAGGACAGGCGTGATAGGGGTCGGGGAGGGTAGGTGTGGGGGGACCGGGAGACGTGCTGCCCCGCCCGGACGCGCGCAGAGTGTCAGTGACGAGTCGGGCAGCGGACATTGAGGCCATTCACATTTAATGCAGCGGCGGGTCTCACACGGGTAACGCGCGGTTTGCACCTCCGCGGGAGCCACTCCCGGCTATGGGGTGAGGGTGTCATCCTGTAAAGGGGACCCTAGCTTGTTCTCCCCCTCCCCTCCCTGCCCCCAAGTTCCTCTCTTCCCTCCTCTCTCTCCCTCTCTCTCCCCAACAGCTCTCTCTCTCCCCCCTCTCTCCCTTCTCTCTCCGCCTCCTAGACTACAAGACAATTCTAACCCAGGAATTCCTCAGTCGAGATCACACTTCCAACGCTGTTTTCCATTTCCTATGCATCCTCCCCAATGTAATCACCCCAAATCCTCTCTGCACCCTCTCTATTGAAATCATTCCTCCAGTCCTGTGTGCACCCTTCCCAGTGATTCCACACCCCCAACCCTTTCTGCATCACCACCAGTGCGATCATATCTTATTTTCTTTGCAGACAACTGGTCCTGTGCAGAATTCTCCTTTACAGTAAATTACATGTTGTTCTTATCAAAGTGGAAACTTACTGGCTACCTTATTGGCTATTGAGCTGTCAGTCAAATGACCAATGCAGGGGAACGCACACCTATTGGTCGTAGGCCCTCACCGTCTCTTGCCGTTCCCACCCACTGCTTGGTGCTCTCGGTGAGGGGTTATGCACATCATTGAGACCAGACACAGACTGGGTGACCGCTTCATCAAGCACCTTCGCTCCGTCAGCCGCAACAGCCAGGGCCTCCCGATGGCCACCCACTTCAATTCCACATTCCACTCACATAATGAGATGTCTATCCATGGCCTCTTCTGCTGCCACGTTGAGGCCACTCGCAGGATGGAGGAACGACTCGTTATACTCCTCCTTGTGGGTCTCCAACCTGACGGCCTCAACGTCGATGCCCATAACTTCCGGTAACTCCACTCCTCCTTTTTTCTCCACCATAATCGGGACAGGATACCGCTTCTCCACACATACCACCCCAGGTGTTTCTGCATTTTAAACATTTTTCTCCGTACGTTCTGCCAGCTCCCACGGGATCCCACCACTGCATTCCTCTTCCCCATTCCTCCTCTTCCTGCTTTCCGCAGGGATCGCTCTTTCGGCGTCTCACTGGCCACTCAACCCTTCCGGCAGATGACCTCCCGGCACTTATCCCCGCATCCGCACTAAAGGTGACACCAGCGCCTGCATCTTCCTCACCGCCATTCAGTGCCATAGACTGTCCTTCCAGGTGAGGCGCCGCTTCACCTGTGAATCCAACCATGTCATTCATTGCATGTGGTGTCCCGGTGAGGCCTCCTGTGCATCGGTGAGACCCGACGGAGAGTGGGTGACTGCCTCATTGAACACCTTCGTACCGTTCGCCCCGAAAGAAAGAATGTCCAGCTGGTCACCCATTTCCATTCCACATCCCAATCCCATACCGCCACGTCTATCCATGACCTCTTCTGTTTTCAGCTGAGGCCAGACATAGGTTGGAGAAACAACACATATTTAGGCTTGGGTGTCTCCAACCTGATGGCCTTAACATCGATTTCTCTAAATTCTGGTGACTCCTCCCTTCCCTTCTCCCTTCCATCCTATGTCTTCCATCATTCATGTGCCCACTTCCTCTTCTCTTTTTCCACTCTCTTCGCCCTCATGATCTGCCCATCCCTTCCCCTGCCCTCCTGACCTGCCTGAACTTTCCACACCTACTTCCCTTTATTTCATGGTCCACTGTCCTCTGTTATCGCATCTCTTATTATTCAGCCCTTTGCCTCTTGTACCTATTGGCTCTCAGCTTCTTATTTCCCGGCCACCTCCACTCCCACCCTGTTATCTTTCTCCTCTCACCTGGACTCACCTACTACTTGCGTGCATGTACTCCTTCTCTTCTTTTCCAGTTCTGATGAAAGGGCTCGACCCGAAGCGTCGACTTTTATTTCTCCATGGATGCTGCCTGACCTTCTGAGTTCCTCCAGCATCTGCAGAATCTATTGTGTGTCCAGGTTGACCTATTTCGTCTGGAGCAAAGGTCTGCCACAATCTGTAAGGGATGGAGAGTCCTGACAGGAGGTTAAAACTACCAGCCGTAGTTGGACGGCTAGTCCCTGTTGTCTAATTTGTGAGCGCTGCGGGAAAGGTTCGAACAAATGTGGAGAATACCCACTGAACTTGACCATTCGGTCGTCGCAGCGCTGACTGCGATTAACCGTCCACCGTTACACTCTGTCGGAGTTGTGTTTGTTGCCGCTGATATGCGGATTGAAAATATTTTGTTTTCAGCAAGAAAGAACACCGACGCGGGGTGAATTCGCATTTCGATACACCGGAAGGCGCGCCGTTTGGACCTGTGTTTTATGCAACCTTAGTTCGGAAGGTGAGTGTGCAGAGATGTCCTTGGCATATGTGTCGAGAGTGAACGAGTTTTCCACGACACAGATGAAAATGGCTGTCGCCGCGCCGTGGAACACGGACCTCCATTCCAAGTGAACCAGACGTGGGTGTTTCTTCAACTTCTGTGTGCAGTATGATCAGCAGAGAACGTTACTGCCTCCTCTGTGTTCCCTCCGTCCCTGTCGACCTTATACAGTCCAGTCAAGTGCATTCGTTGTTCCACTCGATCCCTCCATGTGAGTGATTGTAAAACATTAATTCTCGTTCATTACTGGAATTTCTTTATGTCTGCAGAATGCAGTAAGGACAAGTGGTGTCACGAGGAACGACACCCCGCACGAACTGTTTAGACCATTCCTCAGTCGGACAGAGGAGCATCGAATATTGCATGGATTTGAAAATGTTCGCCAGACGGTTAATTTACTTGACACTCATTACTTGACGCTATTAGGTTATTGCTCATTTGAGTGATGCAGCGGCGACGTCACACACTTGATGAATGCGCCTCTCCATCAGTTCGCCTGCACAGTTTTGAATCGATAACTATTGACAAACGTTCATACTTAATGTAAGCTACGTGAATTGAGGCAAAGGAGTTCTCTTTGAGAAACAGCCGACTGACCTTGCGGAATTGGGTTCACATGCGAGACTGCTGCAAACGTGGGCCACTGTTCAACTGACTGAACATTGAAAATATTCACAAACAATGAACGCTGCAAATGAAAGCTGGGCTGGAATTTTCACTTCCACCCGAATATGACTGGATTG
This sequence comes from Pristis pectinata, assembly GCF_009764475.1. Classification (NCBI taxonomy): domain Eukaryota; kingdom Metazoa; phylum Chordata; class Chondrichthyes; order Rhinopristiformes; family Pristidae; genus Pristis; species Pristis pectinata. The sequence continues at coordinate 17,759 of NW_026262523.1, forward strand.
TGTTCATTCTTCAGTTATCAATTCTTCCTTGTGGAATTCCCCAACAAGTCTCTGGGTGTCGACAGATGACTTATAATCACATTCGTGGACAAGGTGTTCACAGATGGGGAGAAGTTCAGAACTACGACACAAAATCTGGGGCGGCATAAACTGAGGTCAGAGTTAAAATTCCAGCTCTCGACATCCCAAAGTGACGACACAGTAAACTGACCGATGTGAGCGAGGGAGTTGAATTTGGGTTTGGGCCTCAATTTTCATCAGTGTCAGTTAAATAGTCTGCAACTTTGAGCCACCTGTGTCGTGGCCAAAAAAAAGCGGGAGGTGTGAGGAAATTTTGCTGCACTTCTCCATTTCGTGATCTCAAACATCAGTGCCAACAACGCCCATTAACATGCGGATCCATTATTTTCTACAGGCTCACCGGGCAGACAAATCCTCTGCATCTGTAAAGACGATTCCGGTCTTTCTACTTATCAGTCAATTACCTTGCGTCAGTGATAAGAAGTACGAAGGAGATTGGTGCTGAAGTAAAACATGGCTCGTCTGGGATTTGAAACCAGGACCTCTCGCACATCAGCCCAAACATATCCCTAAGCGATAATCATAACCCTAGACTAACGAGCCGCTGATGACTTTTGTTGACAATCGATGGGTCAGCAAACATGAATGCATATAATGGAACAGGTTAGTTCGTAGTTACAGAGGACACGAACACGGATAAAACGTCCCAGCAATGCAGCCGGTGGGGCAATCGGAAACGATCTACTGACGTGATGAATGGCCCAATTTCACAGGCGGGCCATAAAAGCAGAAAATATTGAAAACATTCAGAGATGTTCTTCCGGCAGATTCAGTTGGCATTTATTGGGACAGTGCAGCAGGGCAAAGATTTGGCACGGTCATGACAGAAGGAGCCCCCACACACTGCGGCGGGAGTCAGTTGTTGATCATTAATAAGGCAGTGATCTGATGAATGTAGTTCTCAAATTTTTGGTTCAACCAGATGTGAATCACCTCTCGCCGACCAGTAACCTGCCACCTGTCCACCACCCCCAGTCGTTGGTGGGTGTCTCCTAGTTACTGCTGTGGCTTTACACGTTGTCCGGGAGGCAGCCGCAGAGCTTCTAGTTGATTCTTGTCGGGTGTTCATTCAGGCCTGCTGACATCTGGAAATTTAGTCTGCGATGCTGACACTGTGCAGAATAATTTGCACAGGATGAGAGATGAGGAAACTTCGTTCTCCCATCACTTTTTGAAACCCGAATTGCCTACGTATAGATAAGCTTTCAAGTAGCGTCCATGACGTTGCAATGTCTCTCGTTTGTATTATGTGAGAGCACAGATGAAAGAAACCTTACATGCTTGGCTCTAAACAGACTGTAATTCATGTTGATCCACAATGGAATGCAACTTAATATTGATTGGGCTTGGGTAGTTTGGAGAACGGACTTCTGATGCTTTCTTAACGAGGAAGTGAGTTCACAGCACACATTTTGTGAGGATAAGTGCATCCTGTCATCAGCCCTCACCAGGCTTGCTGAGTGTTTGTGGTGGATTCCTCCATCAGCGGAAATCTGCCTTCTTTATTTGTTCTGGCATATCTTTCACATTTATGAAAACATCATAATTAGATTGCAATTTTTCCTGTCAATTTCACTCACTTGTTCAAGTATCTTCCGTATTCCATCGGTACCGTTTCCTTTTTCCACTTCCATTCAACGGTCCTCACTTGCACGACAGTGGGAAAAGTATCGTGGGTGTGGCAGAAAACATGTTTGAACTCGTCGCTACATGGAATGAACCAATCACCCACCCGTGACAAAGTGGCAACCGAACCCACCCGTGCAAACAAACACGGATTAGCTTCGCATCTACGAAACCATTAGCCAACTGTTCGCCCATGCACACCAAACCTCTTACAGCCTACTTCAACGGTTCTCGCGTTTTCGCTCAGGTTACGGTTGTTTTCCCGGTCAGTTTCTCTGTAATACTTTGCAAAATTCTAAGACACTCCCGACCTCCAGATTAATTTCTTGTCAGGACTTATTTTCAGCGTTGATTTTCGGCATTATTCTTTTCCTATCTGTGTCTATATTTCAGGGTTTTGAACCTTACACGCGTTGCCTGTTGCACCTTCCTGCCCTGAGGGTACGCCTTTCGGCATTCAGACATTGGATCCTTAAAGTAATAGCTATTCTCCATCCGACCCTGGATCAATAAGTGTATTTCGGCAATCCATCTCAGACTACCTGCCAACTCTACGTTGAAAGTTTCCTCTTCGTTGTCTTGAAAGTCCTGCAGTGATCCTGAACTCCACTGATGTTCGGACTGACTCTTACATTCAACCACAATTTGATCACTCTTCATGAGAGTTAATTATAACTTCTTCATGCACGGTATTATCTCCCAAAAACACATTTCCCAATCAGCTCCTCGCTTTACGATCGAGGAATCCACCTCGTTAACAATGCAGGAAATCGTCCTCCACAATGTCGGTACTGACTTGATTTGCCTACATCGGATGCAACATGAAGGTCTGAAACAACAAGTTACAGAACATCGGTGAGATTGACAATGGACATTGGTTACAGTTTGTACTGATCAGTGTAACGACCGGTTGTCCAAAATAACAAGTGAAAATTCGGAACCCACGTCGCCGCAAAGAATGGAGCAAAAATCCAGCGCCTTTGTCTGCTCGGACACAATGCCACCTACCCATCCTTCCTGAGATAACACCTCAAAGTTAATTTATTCCATTCGCGGTCCTTCACTGAAACCGCATGGAAGTCCCCTCCGAGGCGGAATTTACACCGTAATGTCAAGTATTTCCTCAGTCTGTCGACGTTTACGTTTCTAAGAATTCCGTGCTTTCACCACGTGATGAATGAACTGGAGTCCAACTGTGCCGTAAAATTAACAGATTGTTTAGAAATTCAATGGAAGGAGGGATAGATCGACAGATGGTTAGAGAAATGGAGAGGGGGGGGAGAGCATAGTGATATAGTGATGCAGAGTGTCAGAGAGACAGAGGAATGCAAAGTAAGTGAAGAAATAGGGAGGGAATGTCTTTGTGGGAGAGGTGAACAGATATAGAGCACTTGAGAGCTTTAAACAGACCAGGCCATTCAGCATTTTCTGATTACGCTGCCTTTCACCAAGATCTTGTTGATTTTCTTGTTCAAAACGAATGCCCTGAATTTTCACTTGGTCATTTATTCCTTCAAGTTACAGATGTGGAGGGAATATCATAATATTAATATCATAGACTGTGCAATTTCCAGCAAATGAACTGGAAGGGATTCACTGTGCACTGACTGAAGATATTTCATCTCCTTTCGGTTCTGAATGGTAACCCTGTGAAAAATGGAAAAAAAAACAAAATTGAGGGAGCTAGAGACAACCAGACAAGGAGTCAAAGACTTGAAAGCTGAAAAAGCGGCAGTTGCAGGCACATCTGGTGTGCAAACAAATTGTCTGTTTGCACACCAGATGTGCCGAAGCGGAAGATCTGCGAGTTCCCAGGTGGGGAATTGAGCAGGAACAGATCTTTCGAACCAACTCCTGCGACATATTTTAAATTCACCACGCGACCTCGTGGCGCAACGGCAGCGCGTCTGACTCCAGGTCAGAAGGTTGCGTGTTCGAATCACGTCGGAGTCATGAGCCCCTTCTTGTTGTATCACAACGTCTGTGGCGAGGCTATTTCCCAATTCAGAACAATTACCCTTTGATGTGAACATCTCAATAGCACAGCCTCGATTGGTAACTGTCAGGAACATGTTTCTTTTTTGTCATCAGGACTTCCACTGCGTACGGTTTCATTCCTTAAGAAGTACAGGTCCTTGGATAAGAAGGGAGTGGAGGGATGCGACACTAACATGGCATAGAGTAGCTAAGTAGATCAGTAGCACAGTCAGTATGGACAATAGGGCCGAAAGGACGTGTCTGTGTTTTACATTTCCGTGACTCTGATTCTGATCTTGTGTTCTATCCTCCGCTGCCCTTCACTCTGATTATTTATCACCTCCTCGTCCCCTGCACCATTAGTTTTGAACACAAGTTTCGCTGCAAAATGCAGCGGTGCGGAATGTGCACTGAATTCTGAGATTATCCTAGGCGGCTGCTCAGCAGGCTGCGGAACTAAATTCAACGTTGTGATAACTGCTGTTGTTCAGGAACAAAGGAAGTTACTAGATTAGTTATTCACGGTTCTGCGTTTGAGTTTGCTTCCCCCCGTAGCTCCCACGCAGCCAGTCCTCTGTCGAACGATGTGTCTCCAGCTCTCACCGTCTGACTGCCTTTCTGTCTAATTCTTCCGATCTCGGGAATCGGGGGAAGACTCCTCCTCATTATACAACAGCCCAACTAACCATCATTCAAGAATGTATTGACGCAAATAACTACTTTGTTGACATTCTGTCACCATCCCGTGTCCACACCCTGTCGCTGTCCCTCAGGATGTCAATACACACGCTCCCTCCACACGTAGCCTGTCACCGTGATGCTGTTTCACTCAGCTGAATTTCCAGTGGCTGCGATAACCTGTGGTCACTGACACGTTGGGAGATTTGCTACAGGACAAAAGTGAGGTTGTTTCAGTGAAGAATGTCCAAGCCCGCCAGCGAACAGACGCAGGGCACAGTAGGTGACAGTCAGCAATTACGACTTGGCTTTGAACATTATTACTGCACGCTTCCGCAGTACAACCGTTATCATCTTCGGTTTACGTGAGAAAAGTCCCCACCTCCATCTCAAGGAGACATGGAATTTTGGAACATGTCCCTGATGGCTCCCCAGGGCTAGTTTTTCATCAGTAAGGGGCGTCTTTCGGCTGTTCGCGCAATTGTCCACAGCAACTGTCTTGAACTGCTATTGCAATAGTCCGGGATTGTCTTGCAGTCTGAAAATATCCAACCCCCATGTGTAGGCTCATCCAGCGACAACAATTGATAACAGGGATACAGTACCTCTCCTATTTCACAGTGAACACCGTCTCTTCCATCCGTCAGCTCTCTGTTTGTCGGTCAGTCCGTCCATCTACCTGCCTGTCTGTCTGTCTGTCTGTCTGTCTGTCTCTGATATATCTGCCAATTTACTAATTAGTTACGGAAATAATTGGAGGGTTCCCAGACTCCTGTTTACTTGGCGTTTCGGGAGAAGTGACAAACCACTGAAACTTAGTCTCTGATAAGCTACCATGAGGGGTGAGATATTGAGTGAATCCCAGCTGATGCATTGTATCAACCCGGTTTTCCCCTTCCACCGGCCGACGTTCGATAAACTCAACAGTGAATCGGAGGGCGTCTAGCAGCTGATGGGTGGGATTGTATTTCGGAGCAATAATTCCACCCAGTCCGATATCAGCTACAGCATTCTCGGTTTAAACCAGGGCTCGACATTTCTATCAGTAGGAGACTCTGGGATCGGAGGGCACTGGCTCAAAACACAGGAACGGCCCTTTAAACCGAGATGATGTGGTAATTCTTCAGCCAGACTGTGGTGCAACGCGTTGGAATTTGCCCAATTCGTTATCTCAGAGGCCAAATACTTAAGACAGAGGTTCATAGGCTTTTGACAGGCAAGAAGATTGATTTAGGATTCAGTGGAGAAGGTGGGAGGATGTTGTTTAAAAAATAACCGTAATTATCGAATAACAGAGAATACTCGATCGGTCGAATTATGCTCGGAAATATTTTGGAATTATGCCACCCGTGTGCGACTCATGTGGAAATAAAAGGATCCCAGATGTTTCCGGTCTTCATCTAATCAATGAACGTACTCCCAAGTGGAGAGTCTCCTGCTCGATGCGATCTTTCGGCGATGCCTTTGAACAGAACACCCTCTCTGTAGGACACCTCGTACCGCGTGACCAGGCGAAACACCAGCAAGTATCTTTACCCATTCAGATGAAAATGTTCGTTGCTCCGACACATCGGAACATGGAAGTGACAACGGTCCATTGGCTCAGGAAATGTTTATAGTTTCTGTTTACAGTGCAGTGTGTGGCGGACTGAAGGACTGATTCCCCCTTTCCAGGCGAGAGAGGAGACGAGAAGAAAAATGAGATGGATGTGGAGACTCAGGTTAGCAATGCAGCAGCTGTAATTGATAACATGGCTCTGTGGCGCAATGGATAGCGTGTTGGACTTCTACTGCTGCATTGGAAAGAAATTCAAAGGCTGTGGGTCGAGTCCCACCACAGTCGGTATTTGTTCCACCGAATCAGTCTTGCTGCAAGCAGAACCCGAGCCTTGACAGGATATGACCGATGACAGCGCCTGGTTTGGGACACACGGCAGCTGAAGCGTGAGCTGCCTCGTGGTTTCGGAACATCAGTTTGGGGGATGTTTCTGCAATCTACTGTTTGTATTTCGAACGTTCCCTGAAATTCAGAGGATTTTGACTCAAGAGGGAAATTTACCGGAGAGCAAGTTCGGAACGTTTATCGAAACAGTCACGAGCAGTCTGATCCACGTATCAAATCTTCAGTCACGGTTGAGGAGATCGTTGAATCAGTAGCTGATGAATTAGGCTGCGACATGTACTAAAATTGTGTGTTCGAGGATCGGTCAGTGCTGAGCTGTTGTCAGTGTCATGTGAACCCAAATCCAGGAGCGCACGCAATAAAGATGTTGCATGTCTTTGCCCTTTATTCTGTGGCTTCTGCTTTGTCGGTCGCAGATTTTCTGACAACCGGCAGCTTGCCCCTGTTCCAAGCACAAAGTCGTGGTGCATTTCGACACTAAAGATCACTTAAAATGTCCCCGCACAAATACTTCACAACGACTTTCATATTGTTACGCGACGTTCACTTCCTGCTGACACGCAGGCTAAACAATGCGCACCCTGTGTTCGAAGAGTCGGTTTTTAAACGTCTACTTGTGCGGGAGGTTTGGAAATGGTATAAAACTGATAACGTGTCGGAATGACGTCACCCTGGAACACCTCACATACTGTGCCTTCAGTAAGTGTGTCTCCTTCCGTCTTTGTGTTGTGTGTGTCTGTGTCTGTGTGTGTGTGTGTGAGAGAGAGAGAGAGAAAGTGAATGTGTTTGCATGGACCATAAATGTCGAATATAAAGTAACTGAACTTGATGGCCAATACGAGTTCAGAATGGAGGAAGGTTGTTGGAGAGACCAATATAAACTGTCTCGTTTAATGAGTGGAGTGAAATATCACATTGAAACCATTGAATTGGACAGGAGGATGATGTCAAACGGCCATGCTTATCAGAGGAGCATTGCTGAAAGAATAAAATTCAAGACGTTAGCGGGAATGATTCCTGATTCAATCCCGAATTGTCCGACTGCCTCAGCTCATTGATTTCTGAAGTTCACCTTTCTTGGATAACACAAGAGTCCATCTGCCCACCTCTGACAATAGCAATTAGTACCGCACCTCGGAGGGGGTATCGACGTTACCCGAGAAACATCAGTGTGCAGGAACAGCAGAGCCTATTCAACCTCCAACTTCCCCAGTAAACAAAACCTACACCCAGCCCACGAATTTCACCATTACCCTTGATAACCTGAAATTACGAATCAGCTTGAAGATGCACTGTTTTATTCTGTGGCAGTGAGCCACAGCTTTCCGATTCCAAAGGAATAAAGGGGCCAACAGCCACATAGACACGTGCATACTTCACAATTCCCCATATACTGGGGACCGACTCAATCCCTATTTACTCGCACCCTCCCTCTTCCCAATTAACTCCTGTTCTCTCCGTCACATCCATAAACCGGGAGCTCTGAATCTTCACAATTATAGCCTCCGAACATACTTGCCTCAATTACAGGTGTTCTGCACATTATCCCGTGTCATCGCCTCCCCAATTGATCTAAAGTAGGATAAACGATTATCTACTCCTTCGCATATCACTGGAGAACATATGGAGAAAGTAGTCCGGTGTTTACCACAATTCCTCAATATCCAATTGCTGCAATTCGCGTAAACATACCCTCAAAACAAGCACCCGTGTCGGTGGCCCCACAGAGAAGTGGAAAACGGTTAAGGACAACATGATACATTGCACGGACTTACGTGGGTATATATGCGTCTGCGGATACGTGCATGTGTGTGCGCGATGTACGTGTGTGGTGTCTGTTTGCCTTCAGATATGTGCGTGTTTGCGCGAATATCTGTGACTGAGCGTGTGTTGGTGTAAAAGCGAGAGATTATTGTTCTTTTATATGCGTGCGCTCAAATATCTGTGTATGTTTGCGTGATAGAATGTCTTTACGTGTTTAATATTGACATCTGGATATATATATATATCTGTCTCTGTGCGTGTGTCATATTGTACATCCGTGGTACAACCTGCTTTCATCCACTTTCAGAAATGCATTTTAATTTCTTCCAAAGGGCAACATTATTGTTGTTAGACACGTCCCAAGCACTATCCTTTAACATTACAGTTGTCCTGGACCATACCGAGATATTAGTCAACGGGGACAACGTTTCGCAGCGGCTGGAAACAACTGTCCGCAGACAAGAGTTTATTGGTGGCGAGAACGGACAGATTTGTGCATGCCGCCTTTGTCATAATGTGTGTGTCTCGCTCCGTCTCTAGGCTCTTCTCCCTTCTGTATGCCACTGTCTGTAAATTACGAAGTACACACACCCTATTTTCCGCACACCATCTGCAGGTTTCTCTGGCAGATGTTCAAAGTCATTCTCACTGTCAAGGTTTTGTTATTGTCAAAGGCCAGAATATATATGTGTCCGAGCTTTTGTCGAAAACCTTACTTGTAGCTACATCACTGGCACATCTATGCAACATGCACAAGAAAGTGTTATCGACACCATAACTCATTGCTGCAGGAGTACCTGTTTCTCTCTCTGTGACGTTGCTCCTGTCTAATCATGTATCTGACGGTCCCTTGAGTTTGCCTGTATCTGCCTGCCCCTCTCTCTGTTGTGCATACCTGGGCAGGGTCGTCTCTGTCTGTGCATGAACCTGCGCTGCAATCAAACACCTCCTATTTTTCATGATAATTTGGCTGAGAACTCATCCGTCCCTTCCGTCAATAGTTAAGTTACATTGCCCTTCTCTACAGCGAACACAGATGAGAAATATTCATTTAAGCGATCACCTGCATCTGCCTGTGTGGGTGGCGGCCTCACACTCTCAGTATACGTTCGCCTTTGCGACCCGCTCCACTCCATCCGTTGTCTCCCTGATCATTTGCGTCTTTGTACGCCACTCCAGGAGACGTGAGGATCCCACTGCCGCGTTTTCCTTCAGCAACCTGCCAACCTCAGGGCTTATGTCCCATCAGCCTGCCGGCCAGCGGGCAGTTCTTTGTTGCTGACCTCACCGGACAGACAGTTGACCCGGGAGACGGCCATTCAGCAGCCGGAACTCGCCGATCGAGAGCCGCAGTGTCCGCGCTCGGGCGGTGAAGATGGGAGAAAGGAGCGTGGGGCGGAGGGAGCTTGACTGCTGCTCTCCGCATTCCGAGGCGAGGCTTCCGCCGGCTTCCCTGCGGGGTAGGAGGCGGCTCACAATGGAGAACACACACCGCCGCTTCTTCCGCTCCGAAATCGCTGGTGCGCAGGCACAATGTACGGCAGGAGTTACACTCTGAGAATTGCAGTCAAAAATGGTGGAAGAGACAGGGAGAGAGTGAAAGCTCAGCGACAGGAATGATCACAGCGAGTTGCTTTTTCTTTCTTTTTTTCCAATCCTTTTATTAGTTTTCAAATGAATACAGATTAATATAACATTAATGTTTGTACATGTAATACAAAGAGATCAGGAGAACAATCATGGCACAGATAATCAGAAATAATAATAAAATATAAAAAATCTGTAGATCCAACGATCTCAGTGAATGAACATCATATAAAAGAAAGGAAAGAAAAAGATAGATTATGTTAATGAAAAAGAGAAAAAAACAACAAATCAATAAGAGAAATTATGAACAATAAATCAAACCTTAAAAGCTAAACAGAAAAATTTCAAAAAAAAAACAAAAAAAGAACTGGACTAAAATTTCTCAGTAGAAGCAGAGCAATATAATGTCGTCAACTCCGTTCCTCTAAATTGGAACGTTTTTGAAAGGGTATCTACATCATGTGAAAATATTGAACAAATCGACCCCAAAATCTTCAAATTTAAGCGAAGGATCAACAGTACCACTCCTAATTTTTTCCAAGTATAACATGTTATAGTTTTAGAGAATAATTGAAAAGTAGCAGGGGGTATTGGATCCTTCCATTTAAGCAAAATGGATCGTTTGGCCATGTATATAAAAAAGGCAATCATACGGTTAGCGGAAACAGATAAATAGCCAGATTCTCTCCTTGGGAATTCAAAAATTGCTGCGATAGGGTGAGGTTATAAATCAATCTTCAATACATTTTAAATAATGTTAAAAATGTCATTCCAATATTTTTCCAAAAGAGGACAGGACCAAAACATATGTGTCAAAGAAGCCACATTCGATTTACATCTGTCACTTTAGGATTTATCTGGTAATAAAAACGAGCTAGCATATCTTTTGACATATGAGAGCAGTGAACTACCTTGAACTGTATCAAAGAGTATCTGGCACACATTGAAGATGTATTAACTAAATGAAACATTTTCTTGCAAGTCGCTGTCGGTAAAGATGTCTGGAGTTCGCTTTCCGATTCATTCTTAATTTTGTCCAGTGATTCTGGACGGATTTTCATAATGAAATCATAGATTACTGCTATCAAGCACTTCTGATAAGGATTAAGACCTAAATTGTTTTCTATAATTTTAGTTTTGTAAGGTGTCGGAAAAGAGGGTATAGTAGGCGAGCTGTTTCTTATCATCAGCTCATGTTATAAAGCGCCTCCAATCCACGAACGACTCTTTAAGTCAAAGTCTTTCAATCTGATTTTTCCAGATCTCCAAAAAACGCCTGTTCTCCTGAAGGAATTTCCTAATTAAGGATTGGAAACCTTCAACTACTTTTGCACTTCAGCTCTGCAATATGTTCCATGAGCTCCAAGAACTTTTGACTCACATACCCCGGTTGCTTTCAGATGTGTGTGCTGGTGAAAATGGAGATAGAGTGCAGTTCAGTTTACCAGCATCTATCTTTGTATAAAAATATATTTTCTCTGTACTTTATTTGCACTGACACTCGGAACTCTGGTTTACAGGGTGGCGGCTGTTTACCTTTCACACGCCCGGCTTCCAGAACTTCAGTCGCCGGCCTCCTGTGTTTAACCTGATTCCCAGGTCACGCTGAAAATATTCCATGTGTGTCGCCGCTCTGATCGGCTCCTTCATGACACTGTCAGAACCAACGACGGATTCGGTAGTGTGACTGTAAACATGTTTGTCTGGCGGTCACTCTCCGACACCGGTAGGAACACTTTGAAACTTTTCTCCAGCTCCGGTGTCCTCCGAAAACGGACCTACTTTACTGACCTCCCTCCCAGTGTTTTATTGTCAACATCCTGCGGATTCCATTTTCAATGTAAAATGGTGTCTGAGTTCGACGTGGTTTCTACAGTGTTGCGGTGATCACGTTTGCTTCACACAAGAAAGGCCCCCAGGATCCTGCTCCAGGTTGAGAGGCGAGTGCGTCTTCTTGCCGTTCCTATTCACCTTGGAAACAGCGGCCAAGACATTTTGCACTCAAATCAGGAACACTCTATTCAGTTAAATTCTGCACACCTGTTGTGAAACCAAATTACCTCCGCCATATTTTCTCTCTCTCTCTCTCTCTCTCTCTCTCTCTCTCTCTCTCTCTCTCTCTCTATCTATCTATCTATCTATCTATCTATCTATCTATCTATCTATCTATCTATCTATCTATCTATCTATCTATCTATCTATCTATCTATCTATCTATCTATCTATCTATCTATCTATCTATCTATCTATCTATCTATCTATCTATCTATCTATCTATCTATCTATCTATCTATGTATCTTTGTCGCTGCCTGATGCATTTGGTGTTCATTCATTTGGTGTGTGTCGCTTTGAGGTGTTTTAGCCTGTGAAAACCGAGACATTCTTGCCTCTGTCTCTCAGTACTGCCTTTGTCAATTTATTCCATGGTCTACATTTCCCCATGTACATTGCTCATCATTGCCTGTCTCTGAGTGTTCCTGCCTCTGTCTCTGTGTGACCCTAGTTCTGCCCTTGTGTCTACATGTTCCTGCATGCACTTCACTTCCCGGATCCTGACTTTATGTGGGCCAGCCTCTGTCATTGACTGCAGCTGCCTCTGAAATTGTGTGTGCCTTTCTCTCTCTACTACTGTGCATGATTGTGTTTTCAGTTCTTGTTGGCTGTGTGCGTGTGACTGAATATATATCTGTCCGTGAGTATGCTTGCTACTCTCTGTTAATGTACACGTTCCTCTCTTTGTGTATGCATGCACCTGATTGTGAGTATCCGGACCCAATCTCTTGTGTGCTCCTTTCACTGATTTTAACTGCTTATGTCATTGAATGAGCCTGGATATATCAGTGAGTGCGTCTGTTCCTGGCTGTAACTGTAGCTGACACTTTCATTTTTGCCTGGCTTTGTCTGTGAGTGTCAGCCTCTGTCTCCGATTTTGTCTACCACTGTCCATGTGTGCCAGCCTCTGTCTGTCAGTTTGTTCCTGTCTTTGCCTCTGCATCACCCTCTCTCAGGAAATCCTTCTCTAAGAGAGCTGCGCCTCAATGCCTCTGTCTGAGAAAGTTCCTGCCCCTGCTCTAGCTCAACATATGAGTATGCCTTGCTCTCTCTATAAGTCTCTTTATCTTTCTGTTTGATTGCCTTACTCTATTTCTCTCCACATTTCAACCAGAGATTCCTGCTCTCCCTTTCAGTGTGCCTGTCTGTTCTTGTGTTTGTTTGACTCAGTACGCGAGTGTGTCTATCTGCATCTCTTTATTTGATGCTTCTGTCTTTTTATGTGTGAGAGTGTCTCCCTTTCTTAGTGTCAGCGACTTTCACCTTCCTTTCCCGCATCTGTGTTTGAGTGCAGCTGCCTCGGTATGTGACTGTATCTGCTTCTCCCTGTGTATTTGTTTGTTGCTGCCTACATCTGGGGATCACCTTCCTTTGTCTGTATTGTTTTCTTGAGCAATGTGTGCATTTTCTGGATCTGACTGCATCAGCCAGTCTTTGGCTATGACTGTGCTTCCTCTCTCTGTGAACATCGCTGCCTCTGTCTGAGAGTGTCCTTGCTTCGGTCTGTGAAAGTCCAAGACTCTGTTCGTGAGTGTCCATGCTCCTGTCTGTGAGTGTACCTGCCTCGGTCAGTGAGTGTCGGACCTCTGTCAGTCAATTTCACTGCCTCTGTCAGTGAGCGTTCCTGCCCTGTCTGTGAATGTTCCTGCCCTGTCTGTGTTTCCCTGCCTCTGCCTGTGAGTGATCCTGCATCTGTCAGAGAGTGTCCCTGATTCTATTTCTCAGTGTTCCTCATGGCTCTGTGATTGTTCCTTCCTCTGAATCAGTGTTCACTTGTTTTGACTGTGACGCTTCCTGCATGCTGTTAACTTCTCCTCTATGTTGCCCTTCTGTGCTAGTCTGTGCATTTGTGTTTGCAGTCTCTGTATGTGTAAGTGCTTGCCTCTACCTGGAACTGAACCTGCCTCTTCCTGTGACTCTGCCTGTCTGCAGCTGTTCGCATGAATGTGTGTTCCAGGTGATGAATGTGAGCGTTGTTGTAACTCTGTATGAGGACCTGAATCTATTTTCGAACGTGCATCCATCTGTCCACATGCTCTTCTGCCTGCGTGTGTGCGTGTGTGTGTGTGTGTGTGTGTGTGTGTCTGTGTCTGTGTCTGTGTTTGTATGTGTCTGTGAGTGTGTGTTCTTCCATTTCGTTCCTCTGTCTCTTAGCATGTCCACCACTTTTTGTGTTGTCATACCTATATGTCCATACATTCCCGCTTCTGTGGTTTTCCCATCTCTGCCTCTACCTCTTTCGCTGTGCGCTCCAGCCTTTGTCTGCGACAATGTATTTCTCTCAATGGCCTGGACTCTCAGTATTTCCACCATTTTATGCTTCTACAGATTCTCAGAATGTATATAATTTTTTGTTTCCTCTTTACCTCACTGCGTGCTTCCCTCTCTTTCTGTCTTTGAGTTTCCCATGATTCTCAGGGCTTTCCCACTTCTCTTTGTGTGTGTGTCCCTGCCTCGGTCTCACAGTGTTCTTCTTCCTTTCTCTCTCTCTCTTCTCTCTCTCTCTCTCTCTCTCTCTCTTTCTCTCTTTCTGTTTTTGTATCCGTGTCAGCCTTTCGGCAATCGACCCGATATGAGGTGCAGCCGACAGGGAGAAAAGCATTGCCACTGACACAGGCTGGAACATTCAGGGGCAGATTTAGTAAAATACAAAGAAGCAGGCAAATATCTCTGTCTGTGTACGTTGTGCACCACACTCTGTATGTCTCAATCTGTCTCTGTGATTTAGTTTAAATACATTCGACTTTGAGTGTATCTTGCTGTGTATTTATATCTCCCTGTCTCTGTCTGCCCGGTGAGTTTACCTGCTTAGATGGCCCTTCGTGCACGTAAAGTTGTTTACCCACTCGATGCTCCAAATCATGTGTCCCTACTGCGAAAGACACCTAGAAGATAAGGGCCGCTGGTGTCACGGGTGCTGCCAGCCCGTCGGCCCGGAAATGTTGATCGGGAACGACAGATGTTTTCCGGCGGAACTGGCGACGCGCTTCCCGTGGAGAAGGGAGGAGAGAGCGAGGTCATTGGGAGAGGTGACATTCCCCGTTACTGCTTCCACTCCGGGGAACGGCTGCTGCTCACGCTGTTCGGCAAGGGCACGGGGAAGTGTGCAGGCGTCGTGTCCCTTTGACTGTCAGGTGCGCAGGCGCAGTGATTACCACCTGTGGCACTCTGGGAGTTGTAGTTCGATAGGTGAAGGTTTAAAGAGGGAGATCCGCAGAGCTTGGAGCGAGAAATGTCTCACACTGAGGAAGGAGTTTCGAACAACTCACGGAACACATATCGCATCACAGTCTATCAACGATTGTCTGGACAATAAACTATGGTCACTGTGAGGAAAGCGGATGTCAAATAATCCGCAAAAGACAGCCTTGTGTGAATAACCCAGATTAACATCCGGTATTTGTTTCTGACTGTGGCTGCGAGGTGAACATAGGCCCTGAACACAAGGAAAACTCACGGCGTTAACTTGTCCATTGAACACGGGTAGTTACCAGAGGGAATGTCTCAGCGACAGTGACAGCGCTGCGCTGCCTCAGTACTGTCCCTCTCTCAGCCCTTCGCTTCTGACCGTGCACGATCCCCCAGCACCATCTCTCCGACAGTGTACCGCTCCCTTATCGCAGACCCTCCAACTGTGCAGATGCCCTCAGTTATAACACTGCGGCATTTTCCCAGGACTGGAATTCAGACAGTGAGCGCTGCCTCCGGACAGACACTGATTCTAGATCGGGCGAGGAGAACTGGTACAAAATAATAAATGCTCAGTTCAAGATATAACGAAATATAAGTGTAATCATGAAATCGGATGTTTGAATAATTTTTTTTAAATAATTGCAGCAATAAAATGTACTTTCGGCAAACGGTCCCAAATTCACACATGAGATATACTTTTGAAGGTTTTATTTAACTCGACTTTCAGCACTCACCCTGTCACAATCTCTTCCATCGGAGCACTAATTTTGGATTGGAATTTCAGGGCGATGGACAGAGAGGAGGGAATAATGTGAGATTTCGCGTCCTTCTGACGATTCACCATAAACGTCGGCGTCAACTTCCCATCCTCAATCCCCACACGGTGACGGGGCTCACTTCCTTGAAGTCAATCTAACCTGTGAGTTTATGAACGAAGCCCAAAAGGTGGTGGATGAGGACAATCTCCGTGCCCAACACCTCCCATCAAATCTACTGAAAACACGGAAGAGCAATGCTGCACGATCTTTCGTGAATGCCGTATTTGACCCAATGTGCTGGCACATTTCCCATTTCATTCAGTTTCTGACAACTTTCAATTTACCCGGCGCTCTCTCCTTTGCCGAACGTTTGCTACCTGTCTCTCTATAAACACTTCACAGTTCTGGTGAAAATGTGAACATTGACAATGCTGCCAATGTTCCGCGGGCCAGGCGGCGGCTTTCATCGGCTTTCCGAAGGGACATAAACGATAATGTAAAGGTGGAGCTAACGCATAATGTGCTGGAACTTTAGCTCCTTCCTTCCACCGACGCGGCCTGACCTCCTGAGTGTTTCCATTTTTTTTGCTTTTATTTCATATTTCCAGCATCCGCAGGGTTTTTAATAAGAAGATGTTTTTCTTTAATGTAACACACATCAACATTTAGTTGCTGAACTTGGCCAAAACTGAGGAATAACTGCGCATCTACAGTTGTACGCTGAAGGCATGTCCAGCAAAGATGAAGGTGCGCTGAATTCCACTGAGCAGTTTCGCGGCAAACACTGTGATAACAAAATCCAACACAGCCTTTGTGACGCCGACGTGATTCGAACACGCATCCTTCTGATCTGGAGTCAGACGTGCTACCATTGCTCCACGAGGTCTGACGGAAGTCCATATGTCATGTAAGAAACGTCGATGATTCGCCGCAATGGAAGTGATGCACCCGGCAGAGAGAACAGATAATTGTGCAGCATTCCCGCTCTGTCACCCGGGCGCTGCCGGCGGAGCGCTGCCAATCTCTGCGTGAGACGGGTCTAGGAGCCACCTGCTCTTCATTGATCCCGTCCAACCCCATACGGCGGACACAGTCTCCTGACAGCCATTCTCATTTTAGTCTTCCTTAGATTCTTTGAGTGGAATTTAAATCAACCCCTTCGCCTCCGCTCCACCGTCTCAGCGCTTTATTTACCCTGATACTCGGGGCTCTGGTTGACAGGGTGGCGTCTGTTCATATTTTCCGGGCCCGGCTTCCAGAACTTCATCTACCGACCTCTGTGTATAAGCTGACTCCCATCTCGTGCTGAAAATATACCTTGTGTGTGGCACTGCTCTGATCGGATCCTGCATGGCACTGTCCACACCAGAGCCGGAGTCGGTAGTGCTGTGGTGAATAGGTGCACCAGAAATTGACTTCTGAAACCCGTGGAAACACGGTGACACTTGCCCCAGATTCTGCTTCCTCGCCCAACAGACCGATTTCCTCCATTTACGCCTGTCATTTGCCGGTCAACGTCAAGTTGGTTTGTCTGTTTCACGTTACCTGGCATTTTCCGTTTGAGTAGTGCAGCGGTTATCACGTTCTCCTCACACACTAAAGGTCCCAATTCGACTCTGGGCAGGAACATTGTCTTGGCTCCTGCTCCAGGTTATTTTCAGAGGAGTGCGCTTTCCGTCCTTTCCCATTCACCTTGACAATTTCTGTCCGAAGATCTTGTTGTAAAAACATGGAATACTCCTGCAGTTTGCAGACACCCCCTCAAACTTCTGTGCCCACCGGTGGCCGGATGAAGGACAAGACCAGTTGAGTACCGAGAATCTGGCATGAAACACAATCGCCTCCATCGTGTTCTCGCTGTGTCTGAATCTTTCGCCACTTCTCCTTCTAGCTATTCTATTCCTCGTCGGTCTGTCTCCCTCTCCGTTTCTTTGTCTCTCTCTACTGAGTAGACAACCGTTATTGTTAATTTCATCTGCCTTTCTGTCTTCTTCTTGCCTTTCAGATTTAAAAGTCCGTCTCTCTAACACAGAAAGGAACTCAACAGAGACCACATGCAGACTGTCAAATGTGTGCTGCAGTTCAAACCCCTGGCCTTGGTTCATTGGGAGGCACTTGTAATTGCTGCGGGATTACCATAAATGTTGACGACGGCTGAACTCTCCCAATGGATTCAATCTTTTATTGACAGCGAGAATGGTTTTATTTTCTATATTTCAACATCAGTCTCCTGCGACAAAACCAAGCAGTTATCTGGCAGAGTGCGTTGAACATTGGGCTGTTCGGATCTGTTGCTGAGGGCCGTGAAAAACAGCGAGAAGCATTTCTGTAGTGTAGTGGTTATCACGTTCGCCTAATACGCGAAAGGTCCCTGGTTCGAAACCAGGCAGAAACATTCTGAAAACTTTCTGTTGAAATCAAGTAACGGGAAAGGGACACAACCGGACGTTTGTTCAAGTAAATGCAGCTGTTGCTCCAACCACAACCCAGAGCAGACCCTCACCTCCAAGCCGCCGCTTCACTGCACACATCCTGAGACATTACCGTATCCCACATTAACCTGAACATGGGAAAGCCGTTGACTTCGCTCTGCCGCCCCCATTGTTCCCGATGTACGCACCTGAACGGCAACGGTTCACATTGGTCGCTGGACCCTGTATCGGGAACCGTTCCACACCCGATCTGAAGTTACAGTGAATTAGTTTTCATGTGCTCCCTGTCCTTCGTCTTCGGACTTGCTTTAAGTGAGACTTTATCAGAAAACGGCTCTCTCCGAAGATTCTGCTGTTGTGCTGAGATTGCAACAAGTTCCTGTTCGTAACGTTCTCATTTCCCCACAGCTGTTTTTTTAATGTAACGGCCTCAGGGCGACCTCGACAGCACAACTTCCTGTTCCCCGCTCACTCCCTGACTCGCTTTATTTTTCATACAGACGGAACTTTGAAGTGCAAAATGCTTTTTCTGCTGCGGCCGTTCCTACACACGCTGGGAATCACGTGGTCTATAACTCCATCATCATTTGTTCCCGATGAGCCCTTTCACTGATGTCGTGGCCGGAATGAAGAGAAGTGAGGAGAGTGTGGGAGCCGGGCGACAGGCTGATCTGTGAGCAGTGACCACGGAGACACCGCCGGACTATCCGAGAGGTGTGGAGAGTCATCCTGAAGAAAAGACTGACGCTGATCTTTGCATTTTTCCTGCCTTATTTACACATCACTGTGAACATTCCCCTGCTGAAGGAGAGCGGGATGATCGGCCAGTGTTTACTGCTTGGGCAGCAGGAGTCGTATTTCATGGACATGCAGAAGCCCCTTGTCATCGCGGAGTGGAGTGAGGACGGCGGCGTGTTCCAGTGACGTTTTGCCGTGGTTTCTGCAGTGCAGCGAGTGCCAGGTCCGTTGCACACGTGGAATATCCCTCCTTCGATCTTGCGTATAAACAATATTACAACTTTGCCTCCGGGCTGTGAGAAGAGTGCGATTTAAGTCGTTTCCATAAAGCTTTACAACAGCTGCTCAATATCCTTGCTGAAAATATCAACAATATTATTGCATCTTGAAAGGAGCTGATCCCACTCATATTCCCAAGCCGGGGGTGGGGTGGGGGCTTCACAAGGGACGGGGCCGAACGACTCGGATCCGGCTCGCATTTTACCCGGATATCCCCGTTTTTCTGTGACTGTAACTGCGTATCTTTCGCCATGTCTCTGTCTAAATCTTTCACACCTGTACTCCCTGTCTGCAGCTCTCTGTTCGTTTCTCTCTCCGTGTGATCACCGCTGTTATCCTGCAAGGTCTCTCATTAAAAAATATCGAACCCTGTCCCTCTCAGTCAGCGACATAGTTCATACCTGACGTCGATAGAATGCACGGTTTTTTGGAGAGGCGTGGTTGGTGAGGAAATGGTGTTGAGGCGAAATGTTAGTCCACGATCTTGAGAATAACGGATC
>NW_026262524.1:0-37001 GCF_009764475.1 Pristis pectinata
ATATCTTAATTAACCCCTCACTGACTGGATCCTGCTCCCCACAGGGGAACCAACACCGACATCCACACCCCATCCTCACACCCAGTGGCACAGGGAATGTAAAGATTCCCACAAGAATGTCTCTGCCCAATTTATACTTGCACAACCTCAATGTAACTGAACCCTCAACTGAACAGCTGAATGACATAGACCACACTTTAAAAAAAAAACACAAACTTTACAGATTCCCTTGCACTGCGGGAGACATAAAGCGAAGATTGAGACCCGAGGCTGAAGGCTGAGCTCTGCCGCACTCTGAATGCACATCTGACCCTGTTTTCAGTCTCTACTTCAAAAGTGGATGTAGAGTGGTGTGGAAATGCCACATTATTGGAAGAAAGGTGTCGAGGTAACTGTGCACTCTATAAGGGCATTTCTGACGCAGCGGCCCACTATGTGCGGGGTAGAAAGGAGGATTCTTTTCATTAAGCAATCGGTGAAACAGAGACGGTTAACAGCACAGTCTGAGGGCAAGCACTTCATAGAGTGCCTCAGCGTTAGAGGAGCACTGCTGTGGGAAAGCTATAGAGTCCAGCAGGATCTTACTGAGGGAGCGCCGCATTCAGCAGCATGATATCTTCTCACACAGTACCTAAAGTCAGACCATACACAGTCTTGCTGACTGACACCTGTCCCACTGCCCAGGTCATAAGTTGAACAGGGGAATTTGGGAAAGAAGTTAACTCTGAACTGACATTTATAGAAAGGCAGTTTATGTCCGGGTGATTTATGTACACAATCTCGTACATGGTAACATTTCCCAAAACTTCGTTCAATAGTTGAAAATCTGAAACACAATCATTTAAAAAAAAGGCTTGGAATATGGATTATATAACAAATCAGACAACGCTGTAAACAGCGGATAAGGCGCCGTCTGTGGAAGGAGAAACAGAGTCACAGTTTCAGGTTGGAGACTCTCAGCCGATCTTGTTTTGCTGAAGGGTCTCTAACCTAAAACATCATCTCTCTCTCTCTCTTTCCACATATGATTTGTTGCGTAATTACAATCGGTTCTGTTTTTAATTCAGCCTGTTCTCTCACTGACTTCAGTCTGAGATTTGTATGCTCAGGCACACAGGCGCATCACGGAATGTCTGCATTGCCAGTTGGGACACACACAGTGCCTTGCCTCTCCAGTGCTGAACTTTCCATGTCCGAACACTTGGCACAATGGAATTGGAGCAGGAGTGAGCCAGCAGGCTGCTCAGGCCTGCCCCGCCATTCAATGTGATCACGGCTGATCACTGCTTCCCTCAATTTCTCTTCTGCGTGAACATCACGGAGCAAACCACTGTGCCGCCGGACCTTGTGCCTCAGGTGGAAACAATAATAACATCCACCCCGTCCCTCCACAGTGCATTCGAAAATCCAACGTTCATCCATCATTGTCCCTTCAACTGTGCAAGGTTGTATTGACACCACCAGCTGAGAATACAGAACTCCCCCGTACTGTGCTCCCAACAGTGCATAGATACATCTGTATTTCCCATCCAACACTACACTCTGGGTAGATGCTGTCGCTTCCGACTTCTGCCTTACCTCATTGTTGAATGATGCCCTGATGGTGGAAGACCTTTTTCAATGCTGCGGTGCAGGATCCGTCAAATGTAGACGAAGAAATGTGGAGCATGTTCCACATGCTCATTGCTACCCACAAGTGAGAGGCATTCATTTTGACTTTTCATGGCCAATATGTTCCCATAACTATAAAGGTGAAGGGAAGTAACAAACAGGCAGGTGACAGGTACAGGAACTGAAAGCAGGTGAAGGCCTTCAGAAATGTATAAAGTGTTGGGGCACATAAAATTAATTCTCTTGACAATGGCGGACACAGATTATCACTGGAGGACACGATCAAGAACTGGACAACTGGGGAAGAGTGAAACTTATAAGGGGCCAAAATGCCTGTCTGTGCGTGGTGTCAGGGAACCCAGGGGAGGTGTCAAATCAACATTCATTATACGTATTTCGTGTGATTTAGATCAACAATTTAATATCATCAAAAGAAGAAGAGGTGAAATTCTGGAATATGTTGTGATTAAAAGGATGACGTATTAGATGTCTTCATTGCATTGAAGGTGGATAGTCCCGAATGCGATGTATTGAAGGAAGTTTCGGGAGGTAAAAGAGAGGAGACTGTCTGGCGTCTGAAGGAGTGTTTCAACTCTTGGCCGTCCGCACTGAGAAGCCAATTCACAGCAGGTCAGCTGACTTCATTCAGAAAGGGAAGCATGAATAAGACAAGTAATTGTAGGCCTGTGTGTCTGAGGTCTGTCTGGCAGAAAAGTCGGTGAGTAGGAAACATCCGAGGGGAAAGATTAAACAACATTTAGAAAAGCAGGGTTTTGTTGAGGGGAGGTACTGCCTGACCAATTCCACTGGTCTTCCGTCGAAGACAGCAACATGTGTCCGTGAGGTCATTTCGACTATTTTAGTCTTACTGAGATTCACACATACACACAAGCGACGGTGTTTGCATGCGAGATATTGTCAAAGACCTCCATCTCGCATGGGAACATCGTTCCTTGTGTGTAAGTGTACGTTTGTGTATGTGTGTGTTTGAGCAGGTGTGTCTCAGTGATTGTGTGTGTGTGTGTGTGTTTGTGTGTGTTTGTGTGTGTGTGCGTGTGCTTGTGCATGAGAGAGTGTGAGTTGCAAAGGGGTTTATAGCATCAAGAGCTGGCATGTAAGGAAAATAAGTAATTCGAATAGCTGACAGAGAACGGGCCTTCATTTTAAAGGACGCCGCTAAAGGCTGGATGGAACAATACAGCAACTAGTGAGGCAGCACCGGGCGTATTGTGCACAGTCTTTGTCCTGCTGTTTGAGGATGAACAGATTCAATGACGGCAGTAACACGAGGTTGATTCCTGGTATCAAGACGTCGACAGACGAAGAAATGGGGAAAAGTTTAAAACCCTTCTCAGTGAAATTTAGAGAAATGACAGGTGATTGCAGAGTCAGATGGAACTGAACGGGCAATGGGAGACACCTTTATTTTAGGCTAACTGTAATTCCGTTTCAGAAAAGGAGGAGGAGTTTCTTCTGGAAGTCAGTTGCTGGTGTGGCTTCAGAGCTGAGGAGTCGAGCGAGCTGTGCATCGATTATATTCAGGGCGGGAATTTGACCTTTGCGAGATCCAGGTGTCCAGGGACAAAACGGAAAAAAATGCAAGAGGTCAAAATTTGTTCAACCAAGATTTTTTTGGATTTTAGAAGCGGATTCAAATTGCTTGACCGCTGCCACGATTCCGTGCGTACCTGAGTGTTCAGGGGTCATTCCTGCCTCCAATGCGCGGAGCGGCTTAACCAACAGCGCGAAGGCTCAGAGCACAGCCCACATTGAGTAACACGTTCTGAGTTTTCAGAAAACCGGTTTGAAGAAATCTTGGCACCAGACCCTGGGCTCCCGGCTTCTCCAGGGCCGCTTCTTACACAGGCAGCCAATCCCTGGCTCTCCTGTGACGAGCTGCTCTCCTTGGGGCAAGAGCCGCACCCTGACTCGCTGCTCATAAGGGAGTGCAGCTGGGCAGGACAGGACTCAACAGTCTGCGCAGCTTCCAGTCGGATCAGAGGACGCTTCAGGAAGCAATGAAAGCGCGGACTCTCCTCCTTGGCCTTCTGCTCCTGGCTCAGGGCTTTCAGTTGGCGGGTGAGTCGCATCCTGAGCAACATTGCTCTGACTACGCTGTGCAGTCTCAGAACAGGCTCGCCGGTAATGCAGCCCCTCACGGTTCCTTGTGGCACTCGCACTGCTCGGCGTGCTCTCCCTCTGCGCGGTGTTTGCATTTGCGTTACGTTGTTCAAAGCTGCCCCACTATTGTCCTTCATTCCCTCTGTTCCACCTCATTCCACAGTACGATTCCCTCTTGAGTACTGGCTCTCACACAACGGAGCATTTACTGAGAAGTTCTACGTCGAGAGCAGGGTTCTCATGACCTTCCTCCGATCGGGATGCAACCCCCTCAGTTCATTCACCCTCAGAGTGCTCTCCTCTCCCAGCACTCAGGCTTCATGGTCAGCTTCCCGGCACACATCTGTTTGACTGAGCCGGCCCCGGGGGCTGAGCATGATCGGTGACGGATGTCTCACCTGCCTCCGCCTGCGGCTCTGCAACAATTATCAGACTTCGCTAATAACTTTCTGAGATGTTTGTGAAGGGGTTCCTAAGGCTGTCGGAATGTAACAGGCCCCGAGGTGTTCAGGGGAGGTGAGAAAAAAGTTCAGAATTAAGACACCATATTTTCTGCAGGTGTTGGTATCTGGAGCAAAACACACACACACACACACACACACACACACACACACACACACACACACACACACAGTGCTGCAGGAACTCAGCAGGTCAGGCAGCATCCGTGGGAAGAAATAAACAGTCGACGTTTCGGGCGAAGACCCTTCATCAGAGCTGGAACGGCAGAGGGCAGATGCCAGAATAATAAGATGAGGGAGGGGGAATAGCATCTGCAGGCAGGGGATCGTTGAGTCCTGGTGATCATAGAATCATAGAACAGTTCAGCACAACACAGGCCTTTCTGCCTACAATGTTGTGCCGACCTTTAAACCTCGCCTGACTATCTCACCCCTTCCTCCCACTTATTCCTCAATATGCTCATCCAGCAATCTCTTGAATTTCACCAATGTATCTGGTTCCACCACCAACCCAGGCAGCGCATTACATGCCCTAACCACTCTCTGGGTAAAAGGAACCTTCCTCTGATATCTCCCTTGAACTTCTCACCCATTACTTCAAAGCCATGCCCTCTTGTATTGAGCTTTGGTGCCCCGGGAAAGAGGCGCTAGCTGTCTACACTATCTATTCCGATTAATATTTTGTCCACCTCTATCATGTCTCCTCTCATCTTCCTTCTCTCCAAAGTGTAAAGCCCAGCACCCTTCGTCTCTCCTCATAATACATTGTCTCCAAACCAGGCAGCATCCTGGTAAATCCCCTATGCACCCTTTCCAACGCTTCCACATCTTTTCTATAATGAGGTGACCAGAACTGGACACAGTGATAGAAATGTGGTCTCAACAGAGTTTTGTAGAGCTCCATCATTACCTCGCGGCTCTTAAACTGGATCCTACGACTTATGAAAGCTAACATCCCATAAGCTTTCTTAACTACCCTATCCACTCGTAAGGCAACTTTTAGAGATCTGTGGACATGAACCCCCAGATTCCTCTGCTCCTCGACACTGCCCAGAATCCTGATATTATCTTCGTACTCCGCCTTGGAGTTTGTCCTTCTAAAGTGTACTACGTCACACTTTTCCGGATTGAACTCCATCTGCCACTTCTCAGCCCAGCTCTGCATCCTATCGGTGAGTCAAAGTGAGAGGAGGAAGGAAGGTGGGTGGCAGAGTGTGCAGATGTAAAAGTTGAGAGGAGACTGGTAGAAGAGACAAAGGGCTGAAGGAAGATGAATACGGTGGTAGAGGGCAGTGGACCATAGAATAAAGAAAAGAAGGTGGGAAATAGATGGGCAGGTCATGAGGGCGGGGTAAGGGGTCCACTGGAATGAGGGAAGACAAGGAGGGAACGGAAACTGTGGAGCAGAAGAAGGACGGGGTTACGGGAAGTTAGAGAAATCAATGTTGAGGCCGTCGGGTTGGAGACCAGCAAGGCGGAATGTGAGGTGTTATTCCTCCAATCTGCCCCTGGCCTCAACCTGCCAGTCGAGGAGGCCATGGATAGATATGTCACTGTGTGATTGGCATGTGGAATTGAAGTGGGTGGTCGCCGGGAGATCTTTGTTTGTGCGGCGGAAGGAGAGAAGGTGCTCGACGAAACGGTCACCCAATCTGCTCCTCGTCTCTCCGATGTAGCGGAGGCTGCACTGGGAGCTCCGGATGCAAGAAATGACGCCCGCTTGCTCACAGGTGAAGCGCTGTCTCCACTGTAAGTGCTGTCCCAGGCCCTGAATGGTGGTGAGGTAGGAGGCGTCGGAACAGGTATAGCACTTACAGCGGTTGCAGGGATAAGTGACGGTAGGTTCATCTGCGGGGCAGGACGAGTGCACAAGGGAGTCGCAGAGCCACAAATCCCCACGAAGAGTGGAGAGAAGGCGGATGGAAATAGATGTCTAGTGGTGGGATCCCGTTGGAGATGGCCGAAGTTACGGAGAATGATGTGGTGTTCGTTGCGGAGGCTTTTGGGCTGGTCATTAAGAAGAGGGGTACCCTGTCCCTGTTATGTTGGCAGGGGGAAGGGGCTGAGAGCAGACGTGCGGGAAATGGAGGAGACGCGAGTGAGAGCTGGACTGATGGTGGCGGAAGGGAAATCCCGTTGACTGAAGGAGGACATCTCGGATGGCCTGGAGTGGGAAGCCTTCTCACGGATACAGATGCGGCGGCGACGGAGGAACTGGGAGAAGGGGATGGCATCCTAGCAAAAGACTGGATAGGAAGAGATTTAGTCAAGGTAGTTGTGGGAATAAGTAGGTTTCTAAAAGATATCTCTGTTTAGTCTTTCTCCGGAGATGGAGACAGAGATATCTAGAAAGGGGAGAGAGGTGTCGGAGCTGATTCCGCCTTGGTAGTCTCCAACTGACCACCTCAACATTGATTTCTCTAACTTCCAGTAACTCATTTCCCCATTTCCCTTTTTTCTCCCCCTTTGTCTTCACTCATTCCTGTGGACCCCTCCCCATTTCCTTTCCCTTACCGACGCCCTCATGAACTGACAATCCCTTCCCCCGTCCTCATCAAATGCCCACCTATTCCTCATATCCTTCCATTTATTCCATGGTTCACTACGCTCTCTGGCCGGATTCATTCTTATTCAGCCCTTTACCTCTTCTACTTATCACCTCTCAGCTTATTACATCTCCCTCTCTACCACACTCCCACATTCCCCCTCGCACCTGGACTCACATATCACCTGCCTGCGGGTGCTTCTCCCCTTCGCTCGACATTCTTATTCTGGCTCCTGCCCTCTTCCTTTCCAGTCCTAATGAAGGGTCTCGACCCCAAACTTCGACTCTATATTTCTCTTCATAGCTGCACCCTGATCGGCTGCGATCCTCCAGCACTTTTTTTTTGTGTGTTGCTCCAGTTGTGTATTCAACTTTCCTTCTCTACTGGCAGATTCCAACACTCTGGCCTGTAGAGTAGATGGAGGAAAATGTCTCTCGAAGTTCTGTCCCGACGGTGACAATCAGGTGAAATCATTCTGCAGCCCTGGCATCAATTGCTGTTTGCTCAAACGTACGCCATCTTCAGCCATCAGCAGAAATCCAGGCGTCGTGATGTGGGATCCACCAGCCCTGTTTAAATGGCCCAGGCACAAAAATAAAGCAAATCAAAACAATTGTATCGCTACTGAATTTTCGTTAAAGATTCATATACGTCTTACCCTGTGGCAACCGTTGTCGAAGGAATCAATGCGGGAGTCGCTGTTAGAGAGTCGGTGCTGACAGAGGGCAAGGTGGGCAGCACTGAGTTAGCGATGTATTGTAACAGGGACAGTGGTGACAGAGCACAGTCGGGTCGATTAGTACCGGAAAAGCTGTACCCTACCGTTCGATAAGTCCTGAGCTTACTTAACCTGCCTCTTCTCCCTGTATTGCCATGAGATTCCCCGCATCCTGCTGGTCACTACACACACTGTTGAGCAGCCGATTGCCTTACAAAAGAGTAGATCCCCACCGATAAGCAAGAACGGTACGATGGATGCGCAGTAGTGCCGGGGCCTTAGTGACTCGCAGTTCAAGCAGAGGGAGTGAGGGACAGGGGTCAGATCAGAGCACGGGCCGGGATATAGTGGGATGCAGTGTGGTTTCACCCAAACCCGGACAGGGTGAAGTGAGGGCGTGGAACGAGAGAGGGGATCAGAGGTGTTCGGACAGACGCGGAAGAGAGGGAGTTGAGTGAGCAGTTGTCACAGACCGTGGGGCGAGGGAGTGGAGTGAGGAATGTAAACAGATCGGGTACTGGAGTGAGGTGTGGGCAAAGAATTGGGAGTGAGGTACTGGAGTGAGGTGTGGGCATAGACTGGGTTGAGGTACTGGAGTTAGGTGTGGGCATAGACTGCGAGGTTACAGTGGAGTGATGTGTGGACACAGACTGAGAGTGAGGGAGGATTGGGCACCGACAGCGGACCGGCAATGGAGTGAGGTGTGGGTACCGATTGGGTAGTGGGGGAAAAGATTGAGGCTTGGCCACGGATTGGGGAGGGAGGGACAACGTTGGGTTGTGGCATGGATTGGGGACAGAGGGACGACATTGGGGTGTGGGTGCGGATTGTGGAGGGAGGGACTACATTGGGGTGTGGCACGGATTGGGGAGGGAGGGACTACATTGGGGTGTGGCACGGATTGGGGAGGGAGGGACTACATTGGGGTGTGCGTGCGGATTGTGGAGGGAAGGACTACATTGGTGTGTGGGTGCGGATTGGGGAGGGACTACATTGGGGTGTCTGCACGCACAGGCCGGAGTTGAGGGAAGTGAAGTATGAGCCCGGACTGGGACTGAGAGGAAAATGAGGGTTAATCCAAGGCCGAGGGATGGACGCCCGCCTTACCAATCAGGTTGTCTTGCATTGACACAGAAGCAGTTTCAATTTCCAAACCTCCATGGATCTTGTTATGCCCACGGCCGTTCTGTCGACTCGAGTGAGAAACCAGTTCTTCCCTGAAAAACTGCACCTTCAACCCCCCCCCCCCCCCCAGCAACTGGGCATCTACTCGGTGTCCCATTACACTGGCAATTTGCTGGTGACACCTGACCTCCCCCCCCCCCCCCCCAACAGCACCGGGGGAGCACCTCATTGCACAGATGTTGGACGCTTTCTAGTTCATGTGAGCCGTCCACCTTGTCCAGATCCTACCTTCCACGGAAAAAGTCCCAGACACCCAGAAATCTAAAGTTTTCCGCTTCACCATTCCTAATCTGATGTTGACAATGCGAAGAAGCTCAGATAACGCTTACCGTGCTCTCTCCAGTATTAATACATTTTGAGAAGCAAAGGTTGATTATCAAAACAGGTGATCTCTGTCAGATACTTCAAGCTGACAACTGATAGGCAGCCTCTCATGAAAAATGAAAGCCTGTTTTGGAATTGAAAAATGCACAGAGCCACAGTGGTGACCCAATAACCCACCTTCCATCCCACAGCAGCTCCAACACCAGCCCGATCACACTGACACCTTCAACAAGCCAATCCGGACAACACACGACGCCACAGATTTAGTAGTAATACAGCAATATCCCCGACAAGATTCCAAATCTCCTTCCCTGGCTCCGTGATCCTGACGAGGGAACACAGCAGAAGATGAGAAACTCACTTTTCTTCCTCTTTGGAATATTGCTGTTGTAACATCTGTTCGCAGACGCGCAAAGATACCCATCATCCTTGGACGGGTGGTGAGTATCTTTGGGAGGGGGTGTATCTAAATCTAGTCTCTTCAGCTGCAGCAATTTCAATGTTAGAGAAATATTTCGACGGTGAGAAGTTTGTGGACAACCCATGACGTGTGTTCGACATCACAAACGTGCGCCGAATTGACCTGACTCGCAGGTCCTGCAATTGCGGGTGGACAACTGGGGCCAACCCGGTTTTGGTCCGGATCCCCGCTGCCACCATGGAAGTGGGGTGGATGAGGGTGGGTTCGGTACCTCCTGCAGAACCCCGACACTCGCAGGCCACAGTCGCAGGCGACCTGTGGACATGTTGAAAGGACATTTGCTGTTGATCAGTGTGCTCCGAATTTATCAAATGAATTCTTGAGCGACTTTGTAGAGAATAACTCAATTTCGATGTTTCTGCGGCGTTTCTGAAGATATGGTTGTCAAAATGCGAGGTAAAGAGGAACAAAGAGGTGAAATTTGCCATATTGTCTTACTATTTCCGGACATGTCCTTAAACCGCATCTTTTTATTAGGGTTTCAAGTATAAGGCTTAGTTTTTAATAGGGTAGCAATTTATTAGGGTTAGTGTTTTAATAAGTTACTTTTATAAGGGTGCAAAAATTTTAAGTGGGAGAGTGGGGGCTGGACTACGCAGGCGCGGCGCGGGCTGTTTAAAAAGCCAACCGCCACATCCAGCGGGCAGCGTCGGAGCGGGCAGCTGAGTGAGAGGGAGCGGAGTGTTCTGGGGTTTGGATCAAGGGGCTTCTGCATAGAGTAGCGAGGAAAGGGAGGTGATTTGAATTAAGGAAGAGGTATGAGTTAGGTTTCGTGTAGTCAGTGTCATATGTGGGGAGTGACCGGAGTCTCCCTGCCTCCGGGAGGGCGACGTCTGCTCCTGGTGTGTCGAGCTGCAGCTCCTGAGGGACGTGTTAGGGAACTGGAGATGCAGCTCTATGACCTTAGTCTGGTCAGGGAGAGTGAGGAGGTGATACAGAGGAGATAAAGGCAGGTGTTCACGCAGGGAACATCGGAATCAGGCAGTTGGGTCACATTCAGGAGGGGGAAGGGTAAGGGGAAGGGGAAGAGTCAGGTACTAGACTGTACCTCTATGGCTGTATTCCTTGACAATGTACTTCTGCTTGAGTACTGTTAGGGGAGAGAGCCTACCTGGGGGAATCAACAGTGACAGTGTCTCCGGCACAGAACCCGGCCCTGTGGCTTAGATGGGTAGGGGAGGTATGAGGAGGGCACTAGTGATAGGGGAACCTATAGTTATGGGGGGCAGTCAAGCGATTCTGTGGACTCAGGAGAGAAACTCGGAAGATAGTTTGCCTTCCAGGTGCCACGGTACAAGATGTTTCTGATCGCGTCCAAGATATTCCTGAATGGGGAGGGAGAACAGCCAGAGGACATGGTACATATTGGTACCAACAACATAGGTAGAAAAATGAATGAGGTCCTGAAAAGAAACTATCGAGAATTAGGAAGGAAGTTGAGAAGCCGAACCTCAAAGGTAGTAATATCCGGATTACTGCCTGTGCTAACCGACATTGGGTAAAGGAACAGAATGAGGAGGAGGTTAAATGCCTGGTTGAGGTATTGGAGTAAGGAGCAGGGATTCAGTTTTAACTGGATCATTGGGGCCCCTTTTGGGGCAGGTATGACCTGTTCAAAGAGGACTGGTTGCACTTGAATCCCAGGGAGACGAACATACTGGCGAGGAGGTTTGCAAAGGCTACTGGGGAGAGTTTAAGCTGGAATTGTTGGGGTAAGGGATCCGTACTGGAGAGACTGAGGAAGAGGTGTTTCGCTCTCAAATAGAGAAGGCTAGGAGTAAGTACCATAGGCAGGTGATAGAGAAGGCACGTGTTCAGACAGGCTTGAGATGTGTCTGTTTTAACGCAAGGAGGGTTGTGAACAAGGCGGATGAGCTTAGAGCTTGGATCGATACTTGGAGCTATGATGTTTTGGCCATTACGGAGACTTGGATGACTCCGGGGCTGGAATGGTTGATGTAAGTGCTGGGTTTTAGATGTCTCAGGAAGAACAGGGAGGAAGGCAAGAGAGGTGCGGGAGCGGCATTGTCGATCAGAGATAGTGTCACGGCTGCGGAAAATATGGACGTTGTGGAGGGATTGTCTACGGTATTCACAACGGAAAAGATCTGGGGGATTGTTCTGGGGACTTGCAGTGGCCTGAAAAGCTTGAGGATGTATATATTAGAAAAGAGGTGGTGCTGAATCTTTTGGAAAGCATCAGGTTAGATAAGTCGCCGGGAACGGATGAGATGTACCCCAGGTTGCTGTGGGAGGCGAGGGAGGAGATTGCGGAGCCTCTGACGATGATCTTTGCTTCGTCGATGGAGACAGGAGTGGTTCCGGAAGACTGGAGCGTTTAGGATGTTGTTCCCTTATTCAATAAAAGTAGTCGGGCTAGCCCAGGGAATTGTAGACCAGTGAGTATTACCTCAGTGGTTGGTACGCTGATGGAGAAGATCCTGAGGGGCAGGATTTATGAACATTTGGAGAGGTATGATCTGATTAGGAATGGTCAGCATGGCTTGGTGAAGGGCAGGTCCTGCCTTACGAGCCTGATTGAATTTTTTGAGGATGTGACTAACTACATCGATGAAGGGGGAGCAGTAGATGTAATGTATATGTATTTCAGCAAGGCGTTTGATAAGGCACCCCATGCGAGGCTTATGCAGCAGGTGAGGAGACATGCGATCCAAGGGGACATTGAAGTGTGGATCCAGAACTGGCTGGCCCACAGAAGGCAAATAGTGGTTGTTGAAAGGTCATATTCTGAGTGGAGGTTAGTGACCAGTAGTGTACCTCAGGGATCTGTACTGGGACCCTGACCCTTTGTCATGTTTATAAACGACCTGGATGAGAAGTGGAGGGGTGGGTTAGTAAATTTGCAGATGACACGAAGTTTGGGGGTGTTGTGGATAGTTTGGAGGGCTGTCAGATGTTACAGAGGGACGTAGATAGGATGCAGAGTTGGGCTGAGAAGCGGCAGATGCAGTTCAACCCAGATAAGTGTGAAGTGGTTAATTTTGGTAGGACCAATATGTTGGTGGAATTTAGTATTAATGGTAGGACTCTTGGCAGTGTGGAGGATCAGAAAGATCTTGGGGTCTGAGTCCATAGGACGCTCAAAGCCGCTGCGCAGGTTGACTCTGTGGTTAAGAAGGCATATGGTGTATTGTCCTTCATCAATCGGGGAACTGAATTTAGGAGCCGTGAGGTATTGTTACAGCTATATAACTCCCTGGTCAGACCCCGCTTGGAGTACTGTGCTCTGTTCTAGCCGCCTCACTACAGGAAATATGTAGAAGCCATAGATAGGGTTCAGAGGAGATTTACAAGGATGCTGCCTGGAATACGGAGCATGCCTTATGAAAGCAGGTTGAGGGAACTCGGCTATTTCTCCTTGGAGAGACGGAGGATGAGGGGGGACCTGATTGAGGTGTATAAGATGATGAGACGTATTGATAGGGTAGATACTCAGAGACTTTACCCCAGGGTTGAGTTGGTGGCCACAACAGGACATCGGTTTAAGGTGCTGGCGAGTAGATATACAGGAGATGTCAGGGGTAAGTTTTTTACTCAGGGAGCGGTAAGTGCGTGGAATGTGCTGACGAAAACGGTCGTCGAGGCTGATACGATAGGGTCTTTCAAGAGTGTTAGATAGGTACATGGAGCTGAGTATTAGTAGAGGGCTATGAGTAAGCCTAGTAATTTCTGGGGTAGGGAAATGTTCGGTAGAGCTTTGTGGGCCGAAGGGCTTGAGTTGTGCTGTAATTGTTCTATGTTATATGTTCCAGAGGATAGGAATTTAAGGTGACAGTGAGAATATTGTAAATGACATGTGAAGTTGAAATTTTAACACAGAGTAGTGGGTGCCTGGAACGGGCTGCCCGGGTGAGTGCTGGAAGCAGATACGATGGAGGCTTTTATCAGACTATTATAAAGACACATGAACAGGCAGGGAATAGAAGAATATGGATCATGTATAGGCAGGTGGGTGAAGTTCAGACTGGCATTAAGTTCGGCACAGACATTGTGGGCCGAGGGCCTGACCTGATGCGGGAATCTTCTGTATTCTACATGTAGTCCGAGTGCATGAATCTTTTTTTATTTAATAGTTTCATTCTGCCACTCCTTCCGCCGACAGCTCCAGTAATCAGAAGTGGGCACAGAAAGCTTCAAACTGTTTACATGAGGGTGAAGAGTAAAACCACATACCTCCTCCTGCTCTCCATCTCTGCGTCACTGCGGTTTTCGGACCCCTCAGACCCTGACAGACCCGGTTTACCTCGAAACTGTGCACAGGGGTCGGTGCCCTGAGCAGCAGAACCACAGCGAGGCTGATCCCAACCCGTTTGGAGCCCAGTAACATTGCACACTTACACCAAGTGGACATTAGCAGGGAGGAGCTATTGGAGGCTTAAACTGCATGAAGGTGGATAAATCCCCCGGTATCACCGAGGACATTCCCAGACCTTGTGGGAAGCTGGTGAAAAATTAAGGAACAAGTGCAGAGATTTTCGCTTCATCTCTGGCCGCAGGCGAGGTTCTGAAGCACTATAGAGTGGCTGATGTGGTACCATTGTTAAAAATAGTAGCAAAAACAAGGCAGGAAACCACAGTCCAGTGAGTCTGACATCGGTGGTGGGTACATTGGTGGAAGGGATTCTGAGGGACAGGATCTACCCACATTTAAAGAGACAGGGTCTGATTCGGGACAGTCAGCACGGCTTTGTGCGTTGGAAGTCATGTCTGGTAAATCTCTTGGAGTTCTTCCAGGAGCGAACCAAGAGGGAGGATAAGGGTCGGACAGTGGATGTCGTCTGTATGGACTACAGCAAGGCCTTTGACAAACACTCGTGGTAGGCTAGTCTGGACGGTTAATATCGCATGGGTTCCGGTGGCGGGGGGGGGGGGTGTGGATATAACAGCTGGAATTCCTAATGGACTCAGTGGTTGGATGATAGTCGAGGTCGTTTATATGAGTGCAGGCATTTGACTGGTCGTATGCCACCGGAATCGGTGCTGGTACCTGTGTTGGATGTGAATGTCCAAGGCATGGTTAGTAATTTGCAGATGGCACTATAATATACGGTGATGTAGAGAGTGTGCACGGTTACGGAAAATTACAGGGGGATCTTGATCATCTCAGTGTGTGGGCCGAGGACTGGCAAATGACTTTCAATCCAGATAAATGTGAGCTATCACATTTTGGGAGATCAGTCATGGTAGGACTTATACAGAGAGTGGTAGCGCCCTGTAGAGTGTTATGCAACAGACCGACCTCGGGGTGCAAGTGCATGGTTCGCCGAAAACGGTGTCACAGGCAGATAGAGCAGTGAAGAAGGCGTTTGGCCTGCTGGCCTTCAGTCAGGACGCTGAGTTTGGAATTTGGAAGTTGTGTTGCAGTTATATAAGACGATGGTGGGGCCTCACTTGGAAGATTGTGTGCAACTTTGGTCTTCCTGTTATATAAACATGTTATAAAACGAGAAAGAGTGCGGAGAAGTTTTACCAGGAATTTGCCTGGACTTGGGGGTGAGAAGAAGTGGTTGCGCTGACTGGGACTTTATTCCCTGGAACGTAGGAGATTGAGGGATAAACAGATGGAGGAAGTATATCAGATGATGAGGGACATCGACAGGGTGAAACCACATTGTATCTTTCCCACGGAGGAGGTGCTAAAACAAGATGGCATATGCTAAAACCAGAGGCGAGATTTGACAGGAACACCAGAGATGTCTTCTTCCCGCAAAGGGTGGTGCGGATTTGGAATGAACTGCCATAAATAGCAGTTGAGCCGGGCATATATGAGGAAAGCTGAGAGTCCATGCAGATCACTACACGGATAGGAGAGGTTCAGAGGACTGTGGGCCAAACGCAGGTAGATGGGACGAGGTCTCTGGGCCACACATTCGGCATGGACGAGTTGAAACGCAGCGTCTGGTCCCGTGCTGTGTGACTCCGTGACTCAATGATTCTATGAGAGTGAAACCATAGAACGGGATCTGTGGGGCAACGTTTTCTGTCAGAGGGTAGGTCGTGTATGGAATGAGCTGCCACAGAAAAGGGCTGAGGCAGGTACAATGACAATATTTAAAAGACATCCCATGAATTTATGGGCAGGAGAGGTTCAGAAGGATGTGGTCCAAATGCGGGCCAATGGCACTGGCCTGGTGAGCATCATGGACAGCATGGATGAGGTGGGCCGAAGAGGCTGTTCCATGGTATTTTCCTCCTTGGTTCAATGGTTTTTAAACAGAAGAAAGAGATGCGGGTGGAGTGAGGAAGGGTGAGGTGAGTGTGAAGGTTGGAGACAGCTGCTGGAGGGAGATAAACTGGAACACAAAGGGCTGCCAGTGCTGGACTCTGATCAGTAAAGGAGGTGGGAGTGGGAACCATTAAGGGAGAGGTTGACGGCAGATTGAACCAGCACCGGTTATGGGACGTGGGGGGAAGCCTGTGGGTGAAAGGTGTGTTCGAAGGGTGGATGGAACCGGGGGGACGAAACCTCATCATTGTGATTGCACTTTCCTTACTTATAAGTTCTTCAGATATTCTCTCAGACGAGCCCTTCAGTTTGTCCTCTTTGAGTGCAGCTGTAACGTTCCCTCTCATCAGTGGCGCAGGTCCTGCACCTCGCTGACATCCGTCTCCGTCAGGTTCAAACATCAATACCCCGCAGCGTTGAGCAGCCAGTCCTGTCCCTCTCTCCACCAAGACTATGCATTGGCCACAGCATCATTTTTCCGCGCCCTCCCTCGACCTCTCTGCCTATCACACCGCTCCCTCTTTGCCGGCCTCCCCTCCACTCTCCCCATCACTCCGCTTCCACGTTGCCCTCCTTCGCTCGCTCTCACACTGCCCCTCACACACTTCTGTCGTTACCGTCAGCTCCCTCTCCTTCTCTCCCCACCACGGCGCTCCCTCTTTATCCACCTCCTCCTCTCTCCCTCACAGGTGGATGATATACAATGCTTCACAGTAAACACTTCCCCCGGAACCGGGGTTACATCTGTTTCCACCCAAGAGTGACCAACTGTGGATTCTCCAAACATCTATTCATTTTTCAGACATAGGAGAAAGACTGGCATCGCCAGGGACATGGGCCATGTGGAGTGGGGCAGGGGAGAGGGGAGGGGTGTGCACTGTTTACGTTTGAAAAACATTGGTGAAACAGGATCAGTGTCGGGTCGGTGCTGTCGGTCTTAGTGTCTGGAATAAACGGCGGCCACGATGGGGGAGATTCTAAGAGTTGGATCACACTCAGGAAGGAGATCGGATAAACGGTCCCAGTGGGATGGTTATACTAGACGGACAACACTGAAGGAGACTAGACAGTGGTCTCAGAGGACGGTTATACCAGAAGAACCATACAAAGAATGGTGATTGAAACGACTGATCTCAGGGTGGACATTACACCCGCCCTGTCCCCACCACGTAGCTAGTTCGATACAATTGTCTCCAGGGTCAAGTTTTCAACATAGCGGGCCCACAGCAGAGTGAGTTTGGAATAACTGGTCGCAGGGTGGAGTTGACAGCAGACTGGTCCCCCGTGCGGAGGGATATGGAACATTTGATCGCAGTGAGAAGTTTACAGCATGTTCCCCACTGTTGAGATTGGGTGACTGGTCGCAGATTGGAGCTTCCAGGAGACTGGTCGCCACTGCGGAGGGAGATAGGTTATTTGGTCCCAGGTGGATCTTACAGCAATTTGTCCCTACTGTGCAGAGAGATGGGGCGACTTGTCCCAGGGCTGGATCTTTCACTGCACTGGACCCCACCATGGAGGGAGATGGGTCTATTAACCCAGGGTGGAGCTTACACCGGGCTGACCCCACTGTGGCGGGAGAGGGAAACATTGGGGAAATATTACAGGTATCGCGGTGATGGTCCTGATGTCCTGGAGCTGGGACAATTCGCCCGGGACTGCAACCTGGGAGATCAGGCGGTGAGTGAGGAGCTCGAGCCTGGACTGGGGGCACTGCGGCCATCTCAGGGTTGTTCTCATGGGAGGTGGGCGACTTTATGAATGAAGTGAAGCACCGAAATGACCGGATATTTCACCGCGCTCTTCAGCTGCTCCCTGAACTTGAACTGAGTCACTGCGTAAATAAATGTGTTCGTGCAGCAGCTGAAATTTCGCAGCAAATACCCAACTTGGTTGAAGATCAGCTGGGAGTCATTCCAATCTCCTCCTATTCCTGTGATCTGATAATCGACAAATTCGACAACATTCGTTAGCCACAGGAGAATGAAACTACCGGAGATGGTGAAGAGTAATACCACAGACCTCCTCCTGCTCTCCATCTCCGGGTCACCGCGGTTCTCCCCCTTGATCTGACCCCTCAGCCCCTCACGGACCCGACTGACCACTAAGATGTGCCGGACTGTCACAGCGTTGAGCAGTAGAATTACAGCGAAAGGGAGAAGCGGAGTTAAAACAGTGTCGAACCAGTCATATCCGACCCACACGGGGTCAGTGTAATAGCTGACCATTGTTTCACAGAACCACGGTACGTTATCAATTATCTCTCTGGGTTCCCGTGTGAAGTAGCGGGGAACGTTTTTCAGACACAGCAGAACGCCGGTTGTTGTCAGAAGCACAGCCGCAGTTTTCCCGGTGCAATATTTTGTTTTCAGCTTCTGGCAACAGATGGCGACAAACCGATCAAAGGTGAAAGCGACGGTGAACCAGACAGAACTGTCTGTCGCTGTAAATTTCAGCGCATCAATTACGCTGCACACAGGGGTGATGTCCAAAAAATTCACCGAAAAATAATGATAATTGATCTGAAACAAAATGACCTCAGTGACAATGACCAGTAGATCCGCCGCTGCCATGGCCACCAGGTAGCGAGTGGTGCAGGTGGAGAGGCCGCACTTTCCCTGGGACAGGATCACAATCGCCAGTAAATTCACTGGAGAAAGAGAAGAGAGTAGACACTGAGCATCACTGAACACATTCTCCGGGTCTGAACACAGGCTCGAGATTCAGCTGAAGATCAGACGTTTTGGGAGTCGGTGCGTGGCTACAAACCTGATCACATCAGACACGGATCCAACCGTGTCCAACCTGAGTGCTTCAGTGGTGAGGTGATGAGGTAAAGGGTGGGGTAAACGGCGAGGAGGAAACGAGTTGCCATTTGCTAGAGAGGTGGAATGACAGTTCCAATAATTAATCCTGGTTACACTCTCTGAAGGAGCCGGTTTCACAGATCTAACCGCATCCAGCCGTGTGTAACCGCGTTCTAGAAACTCAGCATCTCATGGGACCGAGGAAGGTTTCGGAAGGAAAGCAGGGACATCTTAGAAGCCGGCAGCAGGGTGGCTCCGTTAATGAATTAATTCGTCAGTGAGTTCAGTTCGATAATGACACTCCAGGAGATCCGTGGAAACCTATTCAGATGTTCGGACCCAATAATTGACGAAGAGACAATGGAATCCGACCGCGACAGACTCCACCGTGAGGTGTGTTCACAGGATCAGGTGTTCATTCTGGTCAATAACACATTAACAGTGAACTTTACAATGAAAACCCTCCCAAGACACACCTTCCCGGTAACTGCCTGTCCCTAGAACTGGGACAACTCTGGGTAAGGTGGCACTTAAGATAACAACAATAGTCCAGTGGATCCCGTGAGTTAGAGCAGAAAGAGGTTTCGTTTCGGTTGTCATAAAATGAGGAAAACCAAAATATTGAATTGACTGGATTGACTTCACTGATGTATTTTTGTGCAAGGATCATCAACATCATGGTCATAAACAGGTAAACAGGTTAACATCTGAAGATACAATACATAAGTCACTCTGATCACTTACCAGGAACTCCAATGACGGCAATGATCACGTACAATATTTTCTCCACACCGCCGTACCTTTCTAGCATTTTCTCAGCCCAGCTTGAGCCCCTGTGTGCGGCAAGTAATCTCTCGGAATGGAATGTTGAGACAGAGCACTCCAGGGGTTTTATACCATTTAGCGATCTCCAAGGGGACAGGGAGAATTCAGCAGAGTTAAAAATGTAGATGTTTAAATTATTAACAAACTAATTACGTCAGTCAAGTTAAATGCCGGCTGTGACAGGTTGTGATTAAAGATACATTTATTTATTTATCAGTTAAATGTACATCGAAACAGACCGTGAAATCCTTTTTTATTCAGTCACAGAGAATGTCCTCCTGGGGTCAGCCCGCAAGTGTCGCCACTCGTCCGGTGCCAACAGAGCATGCCTTATGCTGCTAACCTGTACGTCTTTGGTATGTGGGAGTAAACCGGAGCACCCGGAGGAAACCAACACTGACACGGGGGGGGTGGAGTGGGGGGAGGTACAAACTCCTTACAGACAATGGCCAGAATTGAACTCGGGTCGCTGACGCTTTAATAGCGTTACGCTGACCGCTAAACTACCATGCCGCCAATTCAATGAATCAATTGATATACTGCAAAGAATGGAAATATTTGACGGTCCCGAAAGATGTGAATTAGGAGCGGCATTCTTCCAGCAAAGGGGATATTGTTTCAAACACCATCAGACCCAACTATGCTCCTGATGTTGGGTGGCTGATTCCCTCCAGTCTGGTTAATTCAGCAAAAGAACCACAAACTCATGGGGCCCTCTCAGGGCTCCAGCCTGCCAGGTTTGAAGACGGTCTGTGCGACCTTTGACCATCGGTTTAGGAATGGGTTCAACAGATCTTCTGATATTAAAACGTCCCTCCACTGATTCCCCAATCAGTGTGTCCGCGGCTCATCTTCCTGTAATCTCGTGCCCCACTCCGGAGATACCAGTAACCAACCACACCTTGTTTGCATGAAATGTACCCCACTTTGTCCTGGAACAAAATAAATCACTGCTGTCATCACCATTGAGGAACTTCCGCGGAGCAAATGAACGTTGCCGCCTTATTTGTGTGACACCCGAATAGAACAGAGAAACGTAAAGCACTGGAACAGGGCCTTCGGCCCACAATGTCTATGCCGACGATGATGCCACATTAAACTTGTCCCACCTTGGAAAGAAAGAGTCTGACTATCTGGGATAAATCTCTCTCATAATTGTTCTGTACTTCGATCAAGTCGCCTGCTTGTCGTGACGAATAAAGATCAATTCACATCTACCAATCTAAGTCACCGTGTGGCTCTGTCACTGTCGCAGCAGTTGGTGCCGATCTTCTTTAGTGTTTATGGAGCCGCCCTCAAACAGACAAGCGGCAGGTATTCAACCGCGTTCCACACTAACGGCTCGCAGTGGGAAGGGTTTGAGTTGTCGCGATATCCGGTCTCTGACCTGGTGTTAGAGCCACACTGATTTTGCCACTGGACTCTGTGTGCCAAACAAGGTGATCCCGAGCTTTACGGCCGCGCATGATTTCACCTTGGTCATCCAACTGCGTGTCAACGAGATGCAGTTGGACTCCCTCTCCTTGGCGATGGTTACTGTCTGATAGTTAATTTTTTGGAATATTGGCCATCATTTAGCAGCCCATGTCGAACTACTGTCGAGGATTTGGCGTATGAAGGCGTGGACCGCCTCAGTGATACATTGCCAGAAACAAGAAGAAGCCATCAGTTTGAACCAACTGTACTGTTTGAACAATCGAGCAGATGGTAAGAAACTGTTCCTCACAACAGATGAGTCTAAGACCAGAGGACGTCTGTTTAAGGTGAAGTGCGAGAGGTTTGGAGAGGATCTGTGGAAGATGTGTTCTCGCCCAGACGCTACTTGAAATGTTAAACGCACTGCCGGAGAAAGGGGCGGAGGCAGCTGCTCTGACAACATGTGAGAAACACTTGAATAAGCACTTGAATCGCCATGGCAGAAAACGCTGCTGAACGTCATCAGTCCAGACAGGATGGTCGGCATGGACAACATGGGCTGAATGACCTGTTTCTGTGCTCTGTGGCACGGATGTTCTATGCCACTCCGATACATGAGATAGGGGAGATTTATTTTCACCCGAATCTCAGGAGGAATTCGCGCCCCTGAGATTAGTTCAGATGAGTCTCATAGTCATGTGCAGTGCTGCGTGAGGGCAGGAGAGGCAGGTAAATGCATCTAAAGGTTAGTTATGGGGGAGACTCAGCCGTTACCCTTGTACAACTGGTCCTGGGTTCTTGTTTTCTGTCTCTTCAAGAAGCCTGCTGGTCGTTACTGGAGTAACAGCTGTTTGCCGTTGCTCCCATTTATCTTACTTTTTCAACCCGGTTTGAAACTCTTTCTCCAATCGTAATTTTACTTTACCATGGCTACAAGGAGTGCCGAAGAAACTAAAACTACGAAGGAAGATGACGCTTCCGCATCTCTGGAATCTATTTTACAATTGCTTTGAGAACGTAGAGATGATGCTTCCGAGAAATTTGAACAAATTGAAAAGCAACTTCAGCAGATTAATTCTAAATTGGATTCTCACGAAGAAACTTTACATGATCACGAAGAACGGATTGAAGAGAATGAAGCGTCTCTCTCGGTTTTGGATAGAAAATCGATGACTTGGAGAAGCTTTGTAAAAAGCAATCTAAATCTAATGAATAATTAAAGCAGAAGATTATTGACAGAAAACAGAAACAGATGAAATAACTTCCGAATTCTGGATCTCAAGGAGCTTGTGGAAGGCAATCAACCTACGGAATTCTTTGTAAACCTTTTGGCTCAATTGTTTCCTACTATTTTAAAGTCTGTGTCCAAGATTGATAGAGCACAGGGATCACCGGTGTACAAACCTGCTACGGAAGGAAATCCAGGTCAGTCATCATCTCGGCATGACTTTCAAATTAAGGACCTTTTAATTCGTGAATGCCGCCAAAGAGGAATGATTAACTACCAAGATTACAAGATCAGAATTGTTGAAGATTTCTCACCCGAGGTTATGAATGAACGTGTTAAATTCAAAAAGATCATGTCGGAGCTTTATAACCAAGGTTTTAAACCCTCCCTCCGTTATCCTGCGAAGCTTAGAAATATTCTGAAAAATGGCTCGCTTAGGGAGCTGACTTCGCCTGGAAATGCTCACAATTTTCTGGAATTTGATGATTGAACGACTCCGTAATTTTCTTCACGAAGATATATTTCTTTATTTTCGATAACCCTTTACAAAACCTTTGGAGGTTCATGTACTTTGATATTTGATTTTTTTTTGATACGTTATTTTACATATATTCTTTTGAGGTTTTTTTTAAAAACTAATAAAGTAACAAAGATACTTCATTCCATGATTTTTAAACTGTTTTATTTTCCAGTTACTGTTTTGACTGGGTTGAAATGAACCAACCTTGAAACAATGGCAGCAGGGTTAGTTGGGTTTCCACTGCCTTTAGTTCCAGATGCCGGCTTTCTATTGGTCGGCTTTGTGTCTTTGGGTGGTGGAAGGGGGTTTGGGTTCTCTTTGGAAGCTGTTTTGGGCTTTTAGCCAAGTATGTTGCTCAGTTACCTTATCGGAAAGTTCACTGTTTAATTTGAATCTACATTCCAGTCTGGCTTGTTTATTACATTTATTACTCACAATTCAATCATATGAAATGGACCGAGTGATTAATTTAATTAGTTTTAACGTTAAAGGGTGAAACCACTCTCTGAAACGAAATAAGAGTTTTGCTTGTATGAAGCTGTTCAAAATTTATTGTGTTTTCTTACAAGAAACTCAAATTCGCAATTGAGATACTCCACGAATTTTCAGACGATGTAGAGGGGTGCAATTTCATTCCTCTTTCCGAGCTAAATCTCGGGGGTCTCAATTTTCACAGATAATACAGTTTCATTTGTTGAACATAAGGTAATAACGGATACTAATGATCGTTTTGTTTTAGTATCAGGGGAGTTAGATAACAAACTAGTGCTGTTTGCCAATATTTATGCTCCGAATACGGATGATTCAGGAATTTTTGAGCTATTTTTTGCACTTTTGCCAGATTTGAATCTTTCCTCTCTGGTTCAAGGAGGAGACTTTAATTGTTGATTAGACTCAAGGTTAGATGGGTCATGTACTAAATGAGCAGCTCTTCATCAATCAGCTTTCTTTCTTCAATCGTTTTCAATGAAATCTAGCGTTAGTGATGTTTGGCGTGTTTTTACATCAAGATAGTGTTACGGACTCAGTGAAAGTCCCTTTAAGATAGAGAGTGTGTGTGTTTGTGTGTGTGGGGCGTGCTTAAGTCAATAGAAGATAAAGGACGTAATGACGTTGTTGAAGAGGTTAGAAGAAGAAGAGGGAGAGAGAGAGAGAAGGGAGAGAGACACCAGCCTGCTTGTTTTCTCTATCGATGGATGAGAAACAATAACTGTGTTTGCCATAGAAATCCATGTATGGAAGTTGGAAGTAATCCGGTGGAGTTCACTTTGTTGCTGACCTGTAGAAGGAAACAGGTATTTGTGTGTGGACGACCACGGTTCGGATGCTTTCGGGGTGAGGAAGTCACTACCGAGTAAACACTGGAGTGTCGTTTGGGGTCCATCGTGGAACATTTGGATTTCGTATGTACTCTCTCTATGTTTTTCTACATCTACATTTTATCTTCAGACAACGGTGGTTGTTGAAGAAGCCCTTGCTCATGTTTCACCTTATGGCTTGCGGAACTGAACTTTAAGAACCATTCTGGAACTTGGAGTTTTGGACTTTGTCACACACACACACGACGACTTTAGTTTTGGGGTTAACGTTCGAGGTTTAATATTTTTGAATTCTAACATACTAACATTTTTACTTTTATTTTACGTATTATCATAAGAAGTGATTAATAAAATAGTTTTTAACACTGGATCATGTTCAGTGTGTTTCTTTTGTTGCTGGTTTGTGACAAAATTGGGGGCTCGTCCGGGATAGTTCCCAAGGTTAACGAGATTCGTCCGGGATCCAATCCAAAGATTAACGAGTGTCGTCTGGGATCGTTCCCCAGATTGACAATATTTGTTCGGTATTCAATCCAAAGATTTTTGAGGGAGGTCTGATAAATACTTTTTAATTGGCTTGTGTTGTGGAAACCAGCAGCAATGGATATTAAGGCATTTTTGGAGCTACCAAACCAAAAGGGATTGGAGGTGGCGAAAAAGGATGATCTGATAAAGATTGCTACAAGGTTAAACCATAAGTAAAGCAGTCTATGAGAAAGGCAGATATTCAGAGACTGATAGCTGGCCAT
The DNA here is from genome assembly GCF_009764475.1 of Pristis pectinata. NCBI lineage: Eukaryota > Metazoa > Chordata > Chondrichthyes > Rhinopristiformes > Pristidae > Pristis > Pristis pectinata. The sequence goes on from NW_026262524.1 coordinate 24,559, forward strand.
TATGTGGAAAAGAAGGTGTTTGAGAAGGAAGTGTTAAAACAGTTTCCTGGCAGTGAAATAGCAATTTCTGAGGCACAGGTGCAGCTGGCAAAGAAGAGGCTGAACGAGAACAAACCCAGTTAAAGATAGAGGCTGAACGAGAACAAAAGAAATTATAAGCTGAACGAGAGCAAACCCAATTAAAGATAGAAGATTAACGAGAGCAAAAGAGATTAGAGGCTGAACGAGAGCAAACCCAGTTAAAGATAAAGGCCGAGCGAGAGAAATTAGAGGCCGAACAAAAGATAACTCAGATGAAGATAGAGGCTGATCTAGCAATGAAGCAGATGGAATTGAAGAGGATGGAGCTGGATAGTGAGGAGAAGGAGAAACAGAGGCAGCATGAGTTACAAATGAAGCGTAGGAGTTTGGAATCTGATTCTGAAGATGGTTGTTCAGCCAGCAGGGAGGTTCGATTAGTCCCTCCGTTTGAAGAAGATCAGGTTGATCAGTATTTCCAACATTTTGAAAAGGTTGCTGTGAGCTCAAACTGGCCAAGGAAAGGATGGGCTCTTATGGTACAGAGTGTGATTAAAGGTAAAGCTCAAAAAGCTTATTCTGCTTTGTCTGCTGAGGATGCAGCTGATTATACCAAGGTAAAACAAGCTATTTTGAAGGCCTATGAATTGGTCCCTGAGGCTTATAAACAAAAATTCAGAGACTTGAGGAAATCTGCAGATCAGACTTATATGGAATTTGCCAATGGAAAGAGAATCTGTTTTGAACGATGGTGCCTGGCTAAAAATGTAGATGGGGATTATGATAAATTGACAGAATTGATACTAGTGGAAGACTTTAAAAGATGTGTTCCAGCTGAAGTAACAACATATTTAAATGAAAAGGCAGTGGAAACTTTACAAGAAACTGCTAGGTTGGCAGATGATTATGCTTTAACCCATAAATCCAAATGGGGACAACCTAAGACCTTTCAAAAGAGTTACAAGGACAATCCAGGTAAACTGGAGAGTAAATTGGGAGGTAATCAAAAAGGAAAAGAAGAAAAGAAGCCAGGGCTGGAGAACCCTGTTGAGCGTACTTGTTATTACTGTAGGAAACCTGGCCATGTGATATCTAATTGTGCCCTTTTGAAGAAAAGGAAGGAAGCTGTGCCCAATGCTTGCTTTCAGGCAATTAAAAATCAAAAAGGTTTAGGAGATGCTGTTAAAGATCAGTCCTTGCAAGAGGGAAAAGCGGAAAAGTTGGAGGAGGTGAGAAAAGAATTCCGTTCGTATGTATCAGAGGGTTTTGTTTCACTGAATGATGAGTCACCCCAGGTGCCAGTGAAAATTCTTAGAGATACAGGGGCTAGTCAATCCCTCTTGCTGGACAGTGTTTTAAATTTTGGTGAAGAAAGTGACACTGGTGAAGTAAATCTAGTACGAGGCGTTACAGATGAGACCATGTCTGTCCCTTTTCACAGGGTGATTTTAAAGTCAAAGTTCGTCGAAGGACCAGTCGAGATAGGGATAAGACCTAGGTTGCCAGTGGAAGGAGTTTCTTTGTTATTGGAAAATGACCTTGCAGATGGAGAAATTGTTCCTGTGGTACGGTTAACAACCAAACCAAGGATTGATGAGTCTGAGAATGATCCAGATGTTTACCCATCATGTGCGGTGACTCGAGCTAGAGCTAAAGAATTAGCCAAGAGAGACAGTCCGGTGCAGTCTGATGTGGTTCCTTGTGACAGTCCTAAACAGGAAGAAAATTATGATGCCTTATCTGAGACTTTTCTGTCTTCACTGGAGGATCAACATCCTTATAGTGAGCCTGAAGTTATTGATTTGTCTTTGTCGAGGAAGGATTTTCTGGTGGAACAGACAAAGGACCCTGAGTTGACAGAATTGAAAGAAAAAGCTCTCTCATGTGAGGAGATTTAAAAAGTGCCAATTGGATACTATGTCAAAAATGGAGTGTTAAGGAGGAAATAGAGACCTCCTCATGTTCCTGTTACTGAGGAATGGGAAGTTATTCATCAGGTTGTTGTTCCAAAAGTTTATAGGGATGAGATTTAAAACCTGGCCCATAGTATGCCTTTGGGTGACATTTTGGTGTGAATAAAACTGTAGGGAAGATCTTGAAACAATTCTATTGGCCTGGTTTGAGAAAAGATGTGGTGGTGTTTTGTCGAACCTGCCACACATGTCAGATGGTAGGTAAACCAAATCAAAAACCCCCTGTGGCTCCTTTGAAGCCAGTTCCTGCTTTTGGGGAGCCCTTTTCGAAGGTGATTGTGGACTGTGTTGGTCCATTACCAAAGTCTAAGACTGGAAATCAGTATTTGTTAACCATCATGTGTGCCACTTCTAGATTTCCAGAGGCAATACCCCTTAGAAATATTAAGGCTAAGACGGTGTCAAAGGCTCTTGTAAATTTTTTTACCTTGTTTGGTTTGCCAAAAGAAATCCAATCTGATCAAGGTAGTAATTTTATGTCAAAAATTTTTCAACAACTAGTCTATGAGCTGGGAGCAAAGCAGATTGTATCATCTGCATATTACCCAGAATCTCAAGGAGCTCTGGAGAGATTTCATTCTACTCTCAAAAATATGCTGAAGACTTATTGCTTTGAAAATACCAAGGATTGGGACGAAGGTATCCATTTACTTTTGTTTTCCGTTCGGGAATCAATCCAGGAGTCAATAGGATTTAGTCCGTTTGAGCTTGTATTTGGACATAGGGTGCGAGGACCTTTGGAGTTGTTAAGAGAGCAATGGGTTAATGAGGAAGTTCAATTCAGTCTGTTGGACTATGTCCAAAAATTTAAAACTCGGTTGGAGAGAGTCTGTCAGCCAGCGAGAGAGAATTTGAAAACCAGCCAGATAAGAATGAAGACATATTTTGATAGACTTGCTCGGCCTAGGACATTCGCAGTGGGGCAAAAGGTGTTGGTATTTTTCCCTAGCCAAAATAATCCCTTGCAATCTCGTTTTTCTGGACCCTATGTTATTGAATCTCGAGTGACTGATCTAACATATATAATCAAAACACCAGATAGACGCAAGAAAACACAACTCTGTCATGTAAACATGCTAAAACCTTATTATGAGAGGGATTCAGTTGTTGCCTTGGTGGCTGGTGCAAAGGTTGTTTCTAGAATGCCTGATGTTGATGTTGAGAAAGGCCAATTTAGACCAAATATTGTTCCATCGAAACTAAAAAACCAAAATATCATGGACAACCTTGAAACGAAGTTGGACCATTTACAAGTTTCACAAAAACAACAGATGAGAGAATTAATTTTAAAATTAAAAAATCTGTTCCCAGTTGTTCCAAACAGAACATCGATAATTACCCATGATGTTGATGTTGGGGATGCAAAACCAATCAAACAACACCCATATCGAATGAATGTTGGAAAAAGTAAACTTGTTGATCAGGAAATAAAATACATGTTGGAAAATGATATTATTAGACATTCTACTTCAAATTGGAGGTCGCCCTGTGTTATTGTACTAAACCTGATGGAACTGTTAGATTTTGCACAGATTACAGGAAAGTGAATGCTGTAACAAAGTCAGATGCTTACCCTATTCCTTGGGTGGATGATTGCATAGACAGAGTGGGAAAGGCAAAATTTCTTACAAAGATTGACCTATTAAAAGGGTACTGGTGTGTTCCATTAACAGCTAGAGGAAGGGAAATTTCAGCCTTTGTAACCCCTTCTGGATTGTATGAATACAATGTTTTACCATTTGAAATGAAAAATGCTCCGGCAACATTTCAAAGAATGATTAATTCAGTGATTCATGGGTTAAAACATACAGATGCCTACATTGACGACTTAGTGACTGGGAATGATACATGGGAAGATCACATCTCTGCGTCAGAAAGGTTGTTTGAAAGACTTTCCAAGGCTAACCTTACAGTTAACTTGGCTAAAAGTGAAGTTGGCCATGCCACTGTGACGTATCTTGGTTATGTTGGAGGTCAAGGCAAGCAAGCTCCTGTTCATGCAAAAGTTCAAGCAATATCTGAGTTCCCTACTCCCACAGGTATGAGAACTGTTAGAAGATTTTTGGGAATGGTTGAATATTAGCGAAAATTTTGTAAAAATGTTGCTGATATTGCTCTTTCCCTAACTAATCTTCTGAAGAAGGGAGTAAAGTTTGTTTGGACAGAGTCTTGTCAAGAAGCATTTGAGAAGCTGAAAGCCATTTTATGCTACCATCCTGTGCTCAAAACACCTGACTTTGAAATGCCATTTTCATTAGCAGTAGATGCCAGTGATGAAGCTGCAGGAGCTGTGTTGTTGCAGAAGGGTGACCTTGATGATATTGACCATCCTGTAGCTTACTTTTCAAAGAAATTTAATGAGCATCAAAGTAATTATTCCACCATAGAGAAAGAATTACTGTCGCTTGTTTTAGCCTTGCAACATTTCAGTGTATATTTTTGCACCGCTCAGAAACCATTGACTGTATATACATATCATAAGCCACTGGTTTTTCTGAGCCGAGTCGAAAACAAGAACAGAAGGCTGTTAAACTGGAGTTTAATTTTGCAAGAGTTTGATCTCATGATAACTCACATTAAAGGCAAAGATAATGTGATTGCTGATTGTCTTCCCGATGATAAATGGTAAACAAGTATCTGTACTAATATGATACTCTGTAGTTGTGTAGCATGATAATTATTAACATTACTAACTGTATGCGCGGTTATATTTTTCTTGGGAATTTTTTTTTTAGGTGGGAGGTGTTACGGACTCAGTGAAAGTCCCTTTAAGATAGAGAGTGTGTGTGGTTGTGTGTGTGGGGCGTGCTTACGTCAATAGAAGATAAAGGACGTAATGACGTTGTTGAAGAGGTTAGAAGAAGAAGAGGGAGAGAGAGAGAGAAGGGAGAGAGACACCCGCCTGCTTGTTTTCTCTATCGATGGATGAGAAACAATAACTGTGTTTGCCACTGAAATCCATGTATGGAAGTTGGAAGTAATCCGGTGGAGTTCACTTTGTTGCTGACCTGTAGAAGGAAACAGGTATTTGTGTGTGGACGACCACGGTTCGGATGCTTTTCGGGGTGAGGAAGTCACTACCGAGTAAACACTGGAGTGTCGTTTGGGGTCCATCGTGGAACATTTGGATTTCGTATGTACTCTCTCTATGTTTTTCTACATCTACATCTTATCTTCAGACAACGGTGGTTGTTGAAGAAGCCCTTGCTCATGTTTCACCTTATGGCTTGCGGAACTGAACTTTAAGAACCATTCTGGAACTTGGAGTTTTGGACTTTGTCACACACACACACGACGACTTTAGTTTTGGGTTTAACGTTCGAGGTTTAACATTTTTGAATTCTAACATACTAGCATTTTTACTTTTATTTTACGTATTATCATAAGAAGTGATTAATAAAATAGTTTTTAACACTGAATCATGTTCAGTGTGTTTCTTTTGTTGCTGGATTGTGACAATAGGGAATATTCATTTTTTTTCTCATGTTCACCACACGCATTGCAGGGTTGATTTTTTTTCATTGATAGTCAAATGATTCCATAAATTCGATCCTGTGAATATCAAAAGATTGCTCTCAGACCATGCCCCTGTGTTTTTATCTTTAAATCTCCCCGTTTTCCCTCAAATAAACATATCCTGGCGCTTTAATCTAACTTTGCTACCTGATAAAACCTAAAATTTCTGGAGAAACAAATTACTTTCTTTTTCAAAGAGAATACGCCGGGAGAGACTTTAGTCTTATTGTATGGGATGCTTTTAACGCCTTTATTAGAGGACAATTTTCTTATGCGGCAAGCCTTAAGAAAAAAAGTTAACAGAGGATTGATTTAGAAAATTAATTGAAACTTCCTGACCAAACATATGCCTTGGATGCAGATCCTACTTTATACAAAAGGCGAGTCGAAATTAAAACCAAATACGAACTCCTTTTAACATATGCAATTGAGAATCAGCTCTTAACAGATAAGTTAATTTTGTATTCATGGAAATAAAACAGGTAAATTTTTGGCTAACCAATTAAAAACCTCTAACTCGACGGCAAATTCAATAAATTGGCAAAGCCAATGGAGAAAGGAAACGGATCATTTAGAAATAAATGATACTTAGGGTATTTTATCCTAAACTTTATAGTTCTAATTTTCCTAAAGACGATACTGCAATGAACAACTTTTTCGACCAATTAAAAATTTCTTCATTCTGCTGATAACAGAAAACTGGATTAATCTATCACCTGAGTAAATCGCAGAGGTTATCCGGTAAAATTACGGGTCCTGATGGATTCCCTGGAGAATTCCATAAGGCTTTTTCCTCACTGCTTATACCTTTAGTTCTGTTCTTTCGGATTCTTTAAAATTGGGAATTACCATAATCCTTTGAGGAAGCTTCCATTTCACTTATTCTTAAGAATAAAAACCCAACAGATTGTCCTTCATACCGACGAATTTCGTTCTGAATGTCGATTTTAAAATTTTGAAATATTATCTGAAGTTTTGGCTATAGATTGGAAAATATTTTATCATTAATTATATCCGATGATCAGACTGGGTTTATCAAAAACTTATTTTAATATTCTTCGTTTATTGAATATTATTTATTCTCCTTACAAGGAAATATCGGAATCTGTGATTTCTCTAGATGCCGAGAAGGCCTTTGACCGGGCCTTGGTGTCTACGTCCATAGATCCCTCAATGAAGTCGCGCAGGTCGATTGGATTGTTTAGACGGTGCATGGAGTGTTGGCCTTCATTAGTTGGGGTATTCAAGAGTCACGAGGTGATGTTATAGCTCTATAGAACCACATTTAGGGTATTCTGTTCCGCTCTGGTGAAGGATTTAAGGTTTAGAGAGGGTGCAGAGGAGATTTACCGGGACATCGCCTCGATTGGGAGCACGTCTTATGAGGATAGGCTGAGTGAGCTTGGGCTTTTCTCTTTGCAGAGAAAGAATGAAAGGCGACTTGATAGAGATGTACAAGATAAGAGTGGACAGTCAGACTTTTTCCCAGGGAGACAATGGCAAACACGAGGGGACACAATTTCACGGTGATTGGAAAGAGATACAAGGGCGCGGTCATCGGTATTTTTTTTTACAAAGAGAGTGGTGGGTGCGTGGAACGCACTGCCGGCAGAGGGTGTAGGGACAGATCTATTAGTGTTACTTAATAGACTTAGATACACACATGAATGATAGAAATCGGTAGTTTAGTGGAAGGTCAGATTGATCTTAGAACAGGAAAAAATGCCGGCACAAAATTATGGGCCGAAGGGCCCGTACTGTGCTGTAGTACTCTGTTCCAACACTGGGAAATTAACTTTCAGGTGTCCTGGCTGAGGGAAATACCTCGCCTTTAGTTACGGGTGAGGTGCCAGTGGACTGGAGTGCAGTCAATGTTGTGTATTTAAGGGTGGCAAAGAAAATCCTGTGAACGATAGACAAGTCTCACATCTGTGGTCGACACGTTACTGGAGAGAACTTGAGGGATAATATATTCATTTTGAAAGAGCGGTGTAGTCGAGGAATCGTCAGCATTGTTTTGTGCTTGGGAGATCGCTCGAGATTGAGTTTTGTTTTGAAAGAAAACAGGCAGGTCATTGAGGGCAGGGCCGTAGATGTGGTCTGTGGACTTCAATAAGGCTCTTGATAAGGTTCCACATGATAGGCTGCTTTGTAATGTTATGTCACATGTGATCCTAGGAATGTTGGTTAATTGCCCACACAATTGGCTTAATGGTGGGAAACAATGTGATTTTGGAAGGTTGTTTCTAAGACTGGAGGCTCACACTAGTGCAGGGCCCATTGGCTGTCATCTATGTCCATGCTTTGAAGGGGAACGGACAAGGTATTATTCGGAAGTTTGAGATAACACCAATATGGGTGGTATCATAGGTAGTGAAGGTGGTTGTAATGAGAGATGTCGATCAGCTGGCAACGATGGCCAAGGAATGGCAGATGTAGTTTAATTCAGACAAGAGAGATATTACATTTTGGAAACACCAGGTATGATTTTTCACAGTGAATGGCAGGGTAGTGGGAGTGTTGTATAACGGATGGATACAGGTACATGGCTCCCCGGGAGAGACATTACAGTAGACAGGCCGTAGAAGGTAGCATTTGGTACACTGGCTTTCAGCGGTCATTGCATTGAGTGTCAAAGTTCGCATGTTATGTTGCAGCTGCACAAGATGGCGAGACTACACTTGGAGTACTGTTTGCTCTCTTGTATGGGTAGACAAGGACTGCATTAATCTGCCAAGCGCACTAAGCATTTACGGAGATGCTGCCAGGACCCAACGTCCTAAGTTATCGGGAGGGGTTGGGTGGGATAGGACTTGATTCCACAGAAGACACAAGATGAAAAAGTGACATTAATGTTGTGTATAAAACCTGAGCGACATGGATGGGTTGAGCAGTCTTTTATGAGAACGAAACCTGAAAAGATCAGGCACAGGTTTCATAAAACAGGAAAAAAGACTTAAAAAGGACCTGAGTTACAAATGTACCCGCGTAGGAAGGATGTCCATGGAACTATCTGTCAGAGGAGGTTAAATCAAATACAACAGAATCATTTAAGCAATGGGATACAGTTGGTAAATGGGGTGGCGTGGCTTTGAGCGATCAAAGGAACACAGGAAATCTGGACGTGCTGGGTGGGCAGAGGTCGGCATGCGTGTTTTATTGCACTGAGTGAAAGAGCGGAGGGTGGGGTGTGTCCACTGAGCTGCCATAGAACGTGGGAGAGGAACAACATCAATAAAGGGACATTCAGATTCGGTGAAATGGAAGCAGTCAGATCAGTGTGGCTTAAATCAGACTTGCTCGAACAGCAGGTGCGAGGTAACTGAGGGACACGATACTGTGTTGTATTACCTTGAGACTCCCCAAGACACATGGCCATCAAACTGATGCGCAGATACACGTGATATATGGTGCGGTGATAAAATTTTGGCTATTAATTTGAACTCTTGCTTAATATCTACATTTGGGATCCTTTGTGCAAATCTGAATTTGCGGAAGTCAGTCACCCTCATGATCACAAGTTATAAGCTCAAAAATCACAATTAAAAACCAACACATCACAAGAGAAAGCGAGCAGTGATTTCAGATACCGTCTGTTCTCTAGAAGTAGACCATCAGCAGCACAGAATATCCCTCTCTCTACCTGCACTATTACCATCTGCTGCAGCCCAGGCCACCTCTCCCTCTTTTATACAAAATGAGCCACTACTTCCTGTCACATGACTACAGCCCCATTAACCGTTGCCAAACCAGAGGCTCCTCCAATATTTATGCAAATGTTTTGAAGTTTTAAAAAGTTAGGTAGAATGTACAATCTCTAGCTGGGGGGCAATCATTGTCTGAGGAACAATAATTTCCCTCTCTTGACTCATTGCTGTTTGCACAAACTGGGTGCTCGTATTCTGTCAAACGCAAATTGGAGTTTCTGGTCCTGAAGTGTATGTGCACACGATACCAGCCCCCTGCCCGTGTAAGGATTTCACTGCGCCTGTGCATACGTGCTCCTGTGCATGTGACAGTAAGCTCGACTTTAACGTTGAGGTTTGTCAGAGTGTTAGGTGACACACCGAGTATCCGTAACGTCCTAAGAAATTTGAGCCGCTGTCACACCTTCGCTGTGATTGGATCAACGTCCATTGTGCCGCATGTTGGCTCTCAGACTTGCCTCGACCTTTCCCAGTATCTCCACATTTGGAAAATAGTCAGCATCTGTTTTCTTGCTTCCAAACGGATTGAGAACCGACTCCCCGTGAACCATCTGCTTAAACGGGAGGGTACGTTCAGTCCGGCTTTCTATTGGAGGTGTTAGGAAATGATCATGGATTCACTGAACGGTTACAGCACAGCAGAAGCTCATTTAGCCCATCGGGTGCATGCTGGTCCTCTGGGTCTCGGAAGAAACTCTCTGGGTCGACCCCACTAGCTATTCATCTGTGGACTTGCAAAATGTTCTCTGCCAGTTATCTATTGTCCCCAGTCCGATTTGTACACTCGACGAGACTTATTCATACCCCTTAACATCTCGGAGGACCTATCCTGGGCCCTGCACACAGTTGCAACCACGAGGAAGACACTCCCGTGTTCCTGTTTTCTTACAAGTTCAAGGAGGTTAGGGATGTTCTCAAAGACTCTGACAATCCTCTACAGATGTTCTGTGAAAAGCATTCTGACTGGTGTCATCATGGCCTGTTATGGGAACTCCAATGCACATGAACACAAGAGGTTGCAGAGAGCGGTCGGAATCAGCCAGTTCCATCACGGATGCAGCTCTCCCCACCATCGATAACATCCATAGGAGGTGGCTCTTTCAGGACGGAGACACGCATAATCAGGGACCGCCACCGACCGAGATATGCCCTCTTCTCGATGCTGCAATCGGCAGGAGGTACAGGAGCCTGAAGACCCACACCTCAAGGTTCAACAACAGCTTCATCCCCACTCCCATCAGGTTCTTGAACCTACCTGAAAAACCCCATCAGTATATCGGACGAGACTTCCCTCCACTTGCACCAATGTAGTTGTGTTATTTGTGTTTACCTTGTCATGTGAGCGATGTGTCATTGATGTTAATTTAAGTTCCCTTAACTTATCATTGTCAAGTTTGCAACGTGCGGGGCCGCTGCTGCACAGAGCTGATTTTTCACGGCATTTACACCCCGTGTCTGTCTGCCCACGGCAACAAACTCTACGTTGGACTTGACAGAAGGAAATACGAGCACCCAGATTATGCAAACAGAGGGATGAGTCAACAGAGGGATATCTATTGTCCACAGAGAGTTATTGTGTTCAGCTGGAGATTGAACGTTCCGCATGTCCAGCCAGCCTTTTAAAACTTGTGTAACATGTACAACAATCATTGTACAAACCTCCTGCGTGGCAAGAGTTAATATGTGAATCAGTTGGGTTGGTTGCTGTTGGCACGTGGTCGTAATTATTTGGCTCATTTGGTCTATAAGGGGGAGATGCTGCAGTGCCGGAATTTAGTTGTCTTGGCCTGTGACTGTCGGAAGTGTTTATAGCGGCTCATCTGTGTTTTGTTCTTGTTGGCTTCATTTATTTCCAGAGCAGAAGGTCTGTAAGAACACTGCTCGTTTTCTCTTCTGAGCTGTTTGTTTCTTGGCTTGTGACTACAAGCTGTGATAATTTGTGATGTTGAAGGTTATTGAGGATTCCGACTACAGACGTTAGGTTTGGCTCCCCAGAGTGGAATGCAGACCATTATTCAATTTAGCTGTAAAGCTTACTTCTTTGTTACCAATTGTGACACTGCTTTGACTGAGAGAATTACCACCGGATTGTGTTGAAACTAATCGGTATTTTTATTATTTCATATGTTTCGCAGCGTCCAGGCAAAATATACGTGAATAACTTCCAGAAGAAACAGACTCGACATTTTGAGTGGGTGATATTTTGAGTTTGATCTTGGTGACTAATTATTCATAAAACCAGTGTGCCTATGAATGCAATGGACAGAAAATACCCCGCAGTGACTTTGGGTGGATGTCACTTTGAGTAAACAAATAACAGAGTGACTCCGTTATCTTCGCCCGCATTCTGCCCTCTGATTAGAGGGAAGTTCCAAATGTGGTTGGTTTTACGCCTGCTGGGATTTGAAACCCTATTGCCAGGTCAGATCCTCCTCACACCACGCCAACACTCCCTTCTCCCCCGCCCCCCCGCCCCCCAATTGAACACCGCTGGCTCCTCCCGCTTTGTACCCTGGTCCAGACGCCTGGTTTTGTCTGTACTGATTGCTGTACTGGGAGCAGCTGACATCAATCATTGAGCGAGGGCTGCCGCAGTCAGGGTGTGGATTTAGAAGGTGGGGAGAGGCTGCGGTTTTCCCCTTTACCTTGGTGGTAGGAGTAGTTTAATTTTGATGAACTCACCTGTATACCGGAAGGTTGATGTCAGGGTGCAAGACGACTGGAGGTTAGAGGATCACTCGAGTGGGTTTTCAAACGTACAGACGCAAGGTCTATCTTTCAATAATGGTTTCCTCCTTTCCCATCCCAAATACCTGGCCCAAGTCAGCTATGGCTGTCTGGGTGAAGGAAGTTAAACTAAACTTGGGACTTCGAGCCACAAAGTAGTACACATGGGCGTGAGCCCTTCGGTTCACCTCAGATCTGATGAACAAACTGGTCCCATTTGGCCAATATACCTCGAAATTCTCCCTGTCCATGTACTTACCCAAATGTCCATAACGCTGTACCTGTCTCACCACCTTCTCCGGCAGCTCATCCATATCCGCACCACCCGCTGCCTGAAGTTACTCAAAACTACACTCCTGGTGTCAACTGCACATTTGCAAGCGATGCCTTGTTTGTTCTCATCCAAATCATTGACATTGATGATAAATCACAATGGGAACAATCACTGGGAACACCATTAATCACGGGTCTCCAGTCTGCGAAAGAAACTTTAAACCATCAC
>NW_026262525.1:0-34765 GCF_009764475.1 Pristis pectinata
CCCCAGAACACCAGGCAAAAGGTGCATTTCACTGTGTGTTTCGATGTACATGTGACTAATAAAGAAATCTTAGATCCCTTTCTTCTCACACCCTAGTAACGTCTAGTATTGTCTACCTGCAATGCACTCCCCGGTAGCTGTGACTCTATTCTGTTATTGTTTTTACCCTGTACTACCTCAATGCATGGTGCAATGAATTTAATCTGCATCAACGGCACGCAAGACAAATTTTTCACTGCATCTCCGTACAAGTGACAATAATAAACCAATACCTTCCTTGCACAAGAAGGCGTTTCGTGTACCAGGTGATTCCCAGATAAAATCTGGAGCAACACACAAGGTGCTGGAGGAACTCAGCGGGTCAAGCAGCATCTTCACTCCAGATGAGTCTTGCATCTCGAATGAATGTTCTACCTTGCAGGGTAGCTCCTGCTCGCAGTTCCCCCAAGGCAACCTTATTTTCCATCCCACCCTTGGCATCCAGAGTTCCTTCAGCTTGTTGACCTGACCTATTACCCCGTTGTTGGCAGCCGACCTATTCCCCGCCCCAGAGGCGAGGCCGCTTCCCCTCACAACTCTGCCAGCGGCTCTATGGATGGAGGAGGATGGCGTTCGAGAACGCGTTCGCTTTCCCTGGTTGATGGACGTGCTGCCGTCGGCTTGCCGTAGTCCCGCCCACTGGGCACTCCTTATTGGTCCTTCTCCCCACCCCGTGGTTGATGGACCGCTGCGTGCGCCAATAGATTCTGACAAACCAGCCAGCGGGGGCCGGGCAATCTACCCCCCAAAATAACAACAGAAGAGACAAACAGAGGTACCATTTCGAGTCAGAACCGGCAACGTTATTTTTCTCTTTACAAACACAACCCGATCTCCTGAGAGAGTCCAGCATCTGCCGCTTTTATTCAGAGTCTCCGGCGCCCGCGATATGATGGACATGGCTATCAGCCAATCGGACCTCACAGGACTGACCAATTGAAGCTGTCAGGAGGCGGGACTTGTCATGATTGATGTCCCCTGGGCCAATGGGGCGGGGAGGCGGGTCTCCGCCGGCCGTCTGGAGTTTGAACGGGCGGGCGGTTGCGGCCCAGCGCTGGGAGAGGGGCGACGGGACGGGCCGAGCGGCCGGCGGCTCGGTATGGACACCCTCATCCCCGTCGTCAACAAGCTGCAGGAGATATTCGGCACGCTGGGGGCCGAACTCATCCAGCTGCCGCAGATCGTGGTGGTGGGGAGTCAGGTAGGTGGGGTGGGGTGTGGGTGAGGGAGGTGGGAGTGGGTGAGGGGGTGGGGAGGTGGGTAGGGAGGTGGCTGAGGGTGGGGGAGGGGGGTAGGGAGGGTGGGGGTGAGGGGGGTAGGGAGGTGAGAGTGGGTGAGGGGTGTAGGGAGGGGGGTAGGGAGGGTGGGGGTGAGGGGGGTAGGGAGGTGAGAGTGGGTGAGGGGGGTAGGGAGGGGGGTAGGGAGGGTGGGGGTGAGGGGGTAGGGAGGTGAGAGTGGGTGAGGGGGGTAGGGAGGTGGGAGTGGGTGAGGGAGGTAGGGAGGTGGGTGAGGGAGGTGGTGAGGGGGGTAGGGAGGTGGGTGAGGGTGGGAGTGAGAGGGGTAGGGGTGAGGGGGGTGTGGGTGAGGGGGGTGAGGGGGGTGAGGGAGGTGGGAGGGGGTGAGGGGGGTGAGGGAGGGGGGAGTGGATGAGGGAGTGGGGAGGTGGGTAGGGAGGTGGCTGAGGGTGGGGGTGAGGGGGTAGGGAGGGTGGGGGTGAGGGGGTAGGGAGGGTGGGGTAGGGAGGTGAGAGTGGGTGAGGGGTGTAGGGAGGGGGGTAGGGAGGTGGGAGTGGGTGAGGGAGGTAGGGAGGTGGGTGAGGGAGGTGGTGAGGGGGGTAGGGAGGTGGGTGAGGGTGGGAGTGAGAGGGGTAGGGGTGAGGGGGGTAGGGAGGTGGGTGGGTGAGGAGGGGAGTGGATGAAGGGGAATGGATGGAGGGCGGTGGGTGAGGGGGAATGGAGGGAGTCAGGTGGGTTGGTGGGAGGGACGAAATGAGGTGGGGGAGGAGGGAGGGAGGGAATGTGGGTGGGAGGGAGGGAATGAGGGGGTGGGAGGGAGAGATGGGGGAGGGAGTGGGAGAGTGAATGAGTGAGGGGGAGGGAGCGAGAGCGAGGAGGGGAGAGTAAGTGAGGGGGAGTGGGAAGGATGGAGTGAGGCTGGAGGCAGGGAGTAGGAGGGGGTAGGATGGGGGCTAGGGGAGGAGGAAGGGGAAGTTTGAGGGATAGGAGGGAAGGAAGTTGAGGGAGGGAAGGGAAGATGAGGGGAGTTGATGGGGAAGGAGGGAGGGAAGTTGAGCAGACAAAGGAGGGTGTGGGTGGAGTGTTGGGGAGCGGCAGAGTGAGGTGGGGAGTGGAGGGGCGCTGGGCACAGGGTGAATCCTCTCCCTTCGTCCCCCACAGAGCAGTGGGAAGAGCTCGGTGCTGGAGAGCATCGTGGGGAGGGACTTCCTTCCCCGGGGGTCCGGCATCGTGACGCGCCGCCCCCTCGTCCTTCAGCTGGTCAACGTGGTGTCGGCGGAGGAGAGGAAGCAGGCAGCCGGTGGGGACAACGGTGAGGCACCAGCGGCCGATCTCCCACAGCGCCGTGGGCAGGGGCAGTGCTGCCAGGCCCCTGCCCCTTGAGCACTCTCGAATCCAGCGCGCAGTGAGGGAGGGGCGGCAGTGAGGGGGTGGGAGCTGTGGGAGGGGGGCAGTGAGGGGTTGGGAGCTGTGGGAGGGGGGCAGTGAGGGGTTGGGAGCTGTGGGAGGGGTGGCAGTGAGGGGGGAACTGTGGGAGGGAGCGGTGCCTCGGGAGGGGCGGCAGTGAGGGGGTGGGAGCTGTGGGGGGGGCAGCAGTGAGTGGGTGGGAGCTGTGGGAGGGACCAGTGCCTCAGGAGGGGCGGTAGTGAGGGGGTTGTGTCCCCCCAAAACACGTGTGTCCCTCAGCCAGCGTTCCCCAAAATCAGATTTTGCTCTGATGTTTGGGGGATCTTGCTGTGCACGCATCGGTTGCTTGGCCTCGGGGTGGGACTCTGCTCGGAGGATGAGGGCTGTGCTCCCACCTGCCCCTGACCCCAGCCCAGATGTCCCACGGGTCTGCCTCTGGCGCCGGCCTCGGAGTAACACTGACCAACGGGTCCCACTCACTGGGGGGAGTGGGAAAGGAGGGAACCCGATCAGCCTCAGGCCCTGTGCTGAAGCCAGGGTGTTGCCCCTCCTCCCAGCGGGAGGGGTGGGTGTGATGTTCCTGACTCCTTCCTGACGTCTGCCTCTCTCCAGGGACCGTTGTTGAGGAATGGGGGATGTTCCTGCATTGCAAGAATAAGGTAATTCCCTCCCTCCCCCCTCCCTCCCCCCTCCCTCCCTCCCCCTCTTCCACCCGCCCTCCCTCCCCCTCCTCTCCTGTCCTCCCTCCTCCTCCTGTTCCACCCGTCCTCCCTCCCTCCCTCCCTCCTCTTCCTCTTCTGCCCTCTCTACCCCTCACCCTCTCCCTTGCACTTCCTATCCTCCCCCTCTTCCCCTCCTCACCCACCGCCCCCAAGTCCCCTCTTTCACCTCACACTGACTTCATCCCTCACCCTTCTCACGCAGCACTGCCTCACTCCCACCCACACCGCCCACCCCCCTCCCGGCTCCCTCTTCCAGCATGTGTCCGACCCAGTCCCCGTGGACAGGTGGCGGCTGGGCTCGTACCCAGGATTTTCCCGCTGGCGGTCGGGGTTTGGGCCGACCCGTGTGGAATTAACGCCTGCCGACATCTCCCCGCAGATCTTTGTGGACTTTGATGAAATCCGACAGGAGATTGAGAATGAGACGGAGCGTATGACAGGCACCAACAAGGTAAGCAGAGCTGGCCAAGGCTGCAGCGTCACACGGGCACCTGCGGTCCCTGAGCATTCCCTCCGCTGCCTCTGTCCCTGCTGGAGGTCTGAGCTGTGGAAGGAACGTCAAGGGAGAGGACTCCCTCTTCCCTTTCTGTAACAGCCACGGGCAACAGTCAAGGCCTTAGGAGGTTCGGCTTGTCACCGAACACTAACAAACTGCTAGCCATGTGCTGTTGGAAGTGTCCTAACCGGTTGCATCACAGTCTGGGACGGCAATTCGAATGCGCAGGAATGTAAGAAGCTGCAGAGAGTCGTGGACTCAGCCCAGTACATCACGGGCACATCCCTGCCCACCATCGGGAGTATCTACAGGAGGCGCTGCCTCAAGAACGCAACATCCATCATCAAAGATCCCCACCATCTGGGCCGTGCCATCTTCTCACAGCTCCCATCGGGCAGGAGGTACAGATGCCTGAAGTCCCCACACCACCAGGTTCAGGAACAGTTACTCCCCTTCACCCACTCGGTTCTTGAACCATGCGGCACATCCCTGATCACTACAATTTAGCAACACTATGACCACTGTGATCACTTTGCACTAAAATGGGCTTTATTTTTGCCCCAGTTGCTTTCTTTCTTGAAGAAATTGTGTATAATTGATGTTTAATGTACTGTAGGCTTTTCTTGTGAATGCTGCTTCTCTGATGCTCTGTGCCTGTGATGCTGCTGCGGGTAAGTTTTCGTTGCCCCTGTGCCCACACAGACCTGTGCATCTGACAGTAAACTCGACTCTGACTTCTTCCCGTGCCACTGTGTTATCCTGAACACGCAGCTGTACAACCCAGCCTCCTGGTGGATGACGTCCTGAGCGATGCCTCACGCAGTCGACTGGCCCACCCCTCAGCACGCTGTGTGGCTGGAGGCTCAGTTCGACAGCAGTGAAGAGTCTGGTTCCGCTTGTGGAGGATGCAGTGGGAATGAAGTTTGATGCAGTTTGTACACTCACTGTAGCTTTGATGTCCCTTTCCTCTCCACCTCCTGTCTCTCTTTGTTTTGAAGGGGATCAGCCCGGAGCCTATTCACCTGAAGATCTTCTCGCCCCACGTTCTCAACCTGACCCTGGTCGACCTCCCTGGTATCACCAAGGTAACCAAGACTGTAATAGCATGCCTCATTGCTGCGTAGCAACAACATCTCAAAACTTTCTGAATTACTTTCATCTTCCTGAGCTTAGTCGTCTCCAACAGCTTCGGGGCTCTGACCTTGGGGAAATGGAGCTGGCAGATACCGGGTCCTCCAGCAGACCCTGGATCTGAATATCAGGAGGGAAGGGAAGTTAAAGCCATTTTCCTGTCCTGGGACGGTGCGGAGGGAGCTTCACTCTGTGTCTGATCCTGGGAGTGTGTGACAGGACAGTGTAGAGGGAGCTTCACTCTGTGTCTGATCCCGGGAGTGTGTGATGGGACGGTGCAGAGGGAGCTTCACCCTGTGTCTGACCCCGGGAGTGTGTGATGGGACGGTGTAGAGGGAGCTTCACCCTGTGTCTGACCCCGGGAGTGTGTGATGGGACGGTGTAGAGGGAGCTTCACCCTGTGTCTGACCCCGGGAGTGTCTGATGGGACGGTGTAGAAGCACTTGGAGCCTATGACGGTCCCGTTGAGTGTGTGTTTGCAATGCTCCAGGTCCCAGTCGGAGACCAGCCCCCAGATATCGAGCAGCAGATCCGCGAAATGCTGGCGACGTACATCAGTAACCCCAACTCCTTGATCCTGGGGGTGACGGCTGCCAACACTGACATGGCCACCTCGGAGGCCCTGAAGCTGGCCCGTGACGTCGACCCGGACGGTAAGCGACCAAAACGTGCCAGTCCCTGGAGTGCGCGGCAGGCTGATGGAGCAGTGTTCTTGTAATGTTGTCCTGGGTGTCTGTGGCCAGGGGCAGCTGGCCAGTGGGTGGGCTGGAACACTGCGGAGGAATCTCCTTCCCCACAGGACTGCAACCCCTCCGATCTCCTCTGGAGGAGGAGACCATTCTGACTGTTTGCATGCCGACCAACGTGTCTTCCTGAGCCAGTCCTGCGTTTGGCCCAGATCCCTCTGAACCTTTCCTATCCTTGCACCTGTCCAAGTGACTTCTATAGTTGTACCTGCCTGTACCACTTCCTCCAGCAGCTCGTTCCACACACCCACCACCCTTCTCAATCATTTTATTCTTCTCGCCCTGAGCAAGTCCCACCCACCTACGCGCTAGGGACAATATACAGCCTGGCGAGGAGGCTCCAATTACAGGATCACAAGAGGCTGCAGAGCGTTGTGGACTCGGCCAGCTCCATCACGGGCACAACCCTCACCGCCACCGAGGACATCTTCAAGAAGTGGCGCCTCAGGAAGGCGGCATCCATCACCAAGGACACTCACCACCCGGGACATGCCCTCTTCTCGTTACTGCCATCGGGGAGGAGGTACAGGAGCCTGAAGACCCACACTCAACGATTCAGGAACAGCTTCTTGCCCTCCGAACGGTCCATGAACCACTGCATTATTGTTTTATTTTCTAGCACTATTTATTTATTTTGTAATTTATCGAAACCTTACGCCTTTGTGCTGTACTGCCGCCGCTAAACAACACGTTTCACGCGCGTGTCAGTCAATGACGATGAACCTGGTTCTGATCCATCGGCCGTGACTCACCTCGTGTCTGCTCCCTCAGGCCGTCGCACGCTGGCGGTGATCACGAAGCTGGACTTAATGGACGCTGGCACAGATGCCATGGACGTATTGATGGGCCGAGTGGTCCCAGTGAAGCTCGGCATCGTCGGGGTGGTCAACAGGTGCGGCCGCGCGGGGAAGGGATGCGGAAGGAGAGGGGGATCGGGGGTGCTCCAGTTCCCTCCCACGTCCCGATGATGTGCGGGTCGGTGGGTAAATTGCCCCCAGTGTGTGGGTGGATGAGGAGAATAAGATGAGCGCTGGGTACGTGGATTGAGCTGCCAGAGCAAGTAGTAGAGGTGGGTACAGTTGAAGTGTTTAAAAGGTACGTGGATAGGACCAATCGCAGGAAAAGGGGACCAGCTCAAGAACTCGCCTTGGTCGGCATGGACGAGGTGGGCCAAAGGGCCTCTTTCTGTGCTGTGTAACTGTTGTGAGTGAGAAAACAGATTCAATGGGTCTCAAAAGCAAGGGCTCTGAACACAGTCTGGCAGTAAATGATCTTATTTACAAAAGATGAGCATGGGAAGATGGTAATGGGAATAACACACACACGTGCACAGCTTATAGCGAGTGTGGGAAAATCACACCGGGGATAAAACACACACACACCCACACCCACACCGAACTAGGTACATACAATCAGGGAGAAACAATACAATACCTGCCACCCCTTGACTCAGGGGTCACTACGCTACTAGGGACACTGGCTAAGATGGTCCCAACCCTTTAACAGTGCGCACCTCACCAATGATCTCTCCGGTGCCGTTCCACAGTACTTGGCCTGGAGTGAAGCAGGGTGGTTCCTCGAAGATGGCAAAGAGAGAGAGCCGAGCACACGTGGCGCCCTTTATAGTGCTGAAGGGCTGCTGGGGGTCCAGCCCAGGTCATTTACAGGGGGCTAATGGTTCGGTGCCAGCAAGGACTAATCGATTACAAAGGCCAATGGTCCAAGGCCAAGTACAAAGGTACTTAAAGGGGCCAATGGTCAGGTGTGCGCTGGTGGGTGGGGCGGGGCCAAACCTTGATTGGCAGTGGTGTGTCTTCCGACCAGGTCATGGGCAGTGCTGTCGTGTGACAGCCACGACCCTCCACAATACAGTAACCCTGTGATGCGGTAACTAAGAATCTCCATCCCAAGCAACGTCTTGGCGGATCTTCTCTGCACCCCCTCTGCATCACATCCTTGTGCTAAATGTTACGTATTTTTGTTTGGATATTCATCTGTTGGGGCCACAGGTGTATTGCCCATCCATAACTGACCCTGTAGTGGAGGCGGGGGTAACCATTTCTTCCTCAAAAGAGTTGGCCACATGAGTTGGGCCTGGAGTTCCCTGCGGACCAGGTTAATCGATTTCTTCCCCAGAATGGCATGAGTGAATTAGTGTGGCTTTTCCAACAATCCTGCCGTTGTTCTGGTAGTAATTACTGAGTAATCACTGACACTTTCCAGGGAACTGACTCAACTGAGAAGTTCCAGGGCTGCCGTGGTGGGGTTTGAACTCGGGGTCTTTGAGACGTGAGTCCAGGACTTGACCGGTGCACCACCTCGGCCTTTTATTGCAGGTGGTTGCAGGAGTTCCAGCTGAGATGTTACAGGGCTCCGGTGGGACGTAGTCAAGAGCAGTGGGCTGGATAAACCTGCCCGAGAGGCAGTTCAGCAACGTTTCACTGGATGTTTGCTGGGCTGAGGGGCTGTCCCAGAAGGAGCAATGGAGCGAGGTCAGCCCCATCTCAGTGCTCCAGGGTTAGAAGATGGAAAGGTGGTCTGATGGGATATGAGGGATTGATGGGATGGGTGCTGAGGGATTGGTCCCTTGGGCTGGAGCTCTGGTCACCAGGGTAGGGGAGGGAGCGGAATGGAATGGTAGGGCAGGAGAGAGGAGCTGAGGTCGAGTTAGCTGGCTCACCGAGCTATGGGTGCAGCGGCCTTGCTCCTGACTCCCATGACCTGTGGCCGCAGGCGCCTCTGTCTCACTTTGTCTGCGCTCCTCCCAGGAGTCAGCACGACATCAACGTCAACAAGAGCATTGCCGATGCCATCCAGGATGAACAGGCCTTCCTGCAGAAGAGGTACCCGTCGCTGGCTAACCGCAATGGAACCAAATACCTGTCCAAGACGCTCAACAGGTGAGGCTCTCCTACTTCCCGCTTTCCCAGAGAGAAAGGTTGGGGGTGGTCAGAGATAACACCAGGGCACCTTGGCGTGGGGTGGGGGGGAGCGGGGGTACATGGAGATCCCCGAGGAGGTGGTGACGACTTAGTCGGCGTCTGTTCTGACTACGGAGACAGGGGAAGGGGCAGAATGAACAGAAGATGGGAGCCAGTGGGGTAAAGATCAGGCAAAAGGCTCCCATCTTCTGTTCCCTTCACGTCACGGAGTCAGGTTAGGAAAGGAATCTGTGGAACCCTCCATTCTCCACTGGTGTGAGGCTGGGTAGTGTCGACGATCGAGTGGACCCAGGTATCCTTGTTCCGAGAGCGAACCTGGAGCTGCAGCAAGCAGCCAGAAGGGCAAATGGTCAGGCCACATTTGGAGTATTGTGAGCAGTTTTGGGCCCCGTATCTAAGGAAGGATGTGCTGGCCTTGGAGAGGGTCTAGAGGAGGTTTATGAGAATATTCCCAGGGATGAAAGGGTTAATGTATGAGGAGCATTTGATGGCTCTGGGCCTGTACTCACTGGAGTCTAGAAGGATGAGGGGGGATCTCACTGAAACCTATTGGATACTGAAAGGCCTGGATAGAGTAGACGTGGGGAGGATGTTTCCATCAGTGGAAGAGTCCGGGATCCGAGGGCACAGCCTCAGGATAAAGGGACGTCCCTTTAGAACTGGGATGAGGAGGAATTTCTTCAGCCAGAGGGCGGTGAATCTGTGGAATTCATGTCATTGGGTATATTTAAAGCAGAGGTCAATAAACTGGGATGAGGAGGAATTTCTTCAGCCAGAGGGCGGTGAATCTGTGGAATTCATGTCATTGGGTATATTTAAAGCAGAGGTCAATAGGTTCCTGATTAGTGAGGGCGTCAAAGGTTACAGGGAGAAGGCAGGAGAATGGGGTTGAGAGGGAAAAATAGATCACCCATGATCGAATGGTGGAGCAGACTCGATGGGCTGAACGGCCTAATTCTGCTCCTATGTTTTATGGTCTCCTTAGCTGAGAAAGGATGTCCTTGCTGGAGAGGGAAGGCCGCTCAGATTGGCTCTAGAAATGGAGCAAGCCACAATCAGCTGGGGGAACTCAGCGGGTCGGGCAGCGTCTGTGGAGGGAGATGGACAGTTGACGTTTGGGGTCAAAACGTCAGCTGTCCGTTCCCCTCCCACACAGCTGCTGCCTGAGCTGCTGAGTTCCTCCAGCAGCTGGTTTGTTGCTCCAGAATGCAGCAGCCAGCAGTCTCTGGTGTCTCCATCAAACCTTCGTCTCACTCCATTCCCTCCACTCGGGGAAACAGGTCCGACTTGTTCTTTCGAGGGCCCCTGGACCCAGAAACAACCCTGACCCGGGCAGTCTGAGCCGCGGCCTCCTGCCTGACTCCCGCGTGCCCTGGGATGTGGTCAGCGGTACGGGCGTGGGGTCCGGCTGGCGGGGTGACTTTGCCTCTGCCCCCACAGGTTACTGATGCACCACATCCGGGACTGCCTCCCGGAGCTGAAGACCCGGGTGAACGTGCTGACGGCCCAGTACCAGTCCATGCTCAACAGCTACGGGTACCCCATCGAGGACCACAACGCCACCCTGCTCCAGATCATCACCAAGTTCGCCACGGAATACTGCCACACCATCGAGGGCACAGCGAGGAACATCGAGACCTCCGAGCTGTGAGTCTGGGGGAGGGTGGGGGGGAGTGGTAACGGCACGCAGGCCAGGAGAGAGAGAGAGAGAGAGAGAGAGAGAGAGAGAGAGTGTGTGTGTGTGTGTGTGTGTGTGTGTGTGTGTGTGTAGGCAGTGTGCTCTGGGAGGGAGGTGACAGCAGAGGACCGGGGTGAAGGCAGGTAGGATTGGCCTCTGGTGGTGAAGCAGCACATCAGTCCACACTGCACTCTGCTGGAGCCTCCTCCTGGCTCTCCTCCTCCCCATCAGCACTGCCCGTCTGTGTGGGAGGGCGCTGAGTGTGCACCTGCAGCTGGGTGATGCTGTGCTCGTAAAACTCCGGTAGTCTGGTACCCTGGTGGTGCCGGACAATCCAATCTTCTGGACGGTCGGACGTTACTCCCGACAGCAACCCAACACAATTTTAATTCACTTTTCTTTCCCCCCAACCCAAGACTTAACTAGTGTCATGATTAAATTTTCCAATCAACCTTAGGAGTTCAAAGGAAGTGCAGGGGATAGGTGGCCCTGGTGGGTTTAAAGGGAGCGGGAAACGGGGTCCCGGTGGGTGTAAAGGGAGCAGGAGACGGGGTCCTGGCGTGTTCAAAGGGAGCGGGAAACAGTGACCCGACGTTTTCAAAGGGAGCGGGAAATGGGGTCCTGGTAGGTTCAAAGGGAGCGGGAAACGGGGCCCCGGTGGGTTAAAAGGGAGTGGGAGACGGGGCCACGGCAGGTGTTGGGGAACAGAACACGTTGAGCCAGTTATTGGGCTCTTGGTTTCTCGGAACCATTGGACGTGGGATTATTGGAGCTCTCCTGTCTGGATTGCTGGGGAATTCTGCCTGGGGTGGGAGCGGGCTGAGAGAGGAAAGCTCCCACCGGGTCCTTGGTCCCTCACCGGCCTTGGCCCCAACACCCCCCTCCCCCCAGTCTGATGTGCCACCCCCCTCTCCCTACAGCTGCGGCGGAGCCCGGATCTGCTACATCTTCCATGAGACGTTCGGCCGCACCCTGGAGTCCATTGACCCGCTGACGGGACTGACCACACTGGATGTGCTGACTGCCATCAGGAACGCCACGGTAACCGGGGGTGGTGGGCGGCCTGCTGTACCGAGGGTGGGCGCAGAGATGCAAGGGGGTGGGGTATTCTGCTGCCTGCGCCCGCCTCACCCGCTGTCTCTCCTCCCCCCTCCCAGGGCCCGCGGCCAGCTCTCTTCGTCCCCGAGGTGTCCTTCGAGCTGCTGGTGAAGAGGCAGATCAAGCGGCTGGAGGAGCCGTGCCTGCGCTGTGTGGAGCTGGTTCACGAGGAACTGCAGAGGATCATCCAGCACTGCTCCACCAACAACACCCAGGTAGGTGGGCTCACAAGATCATAGATCACCAAAGGAGCAGAAGTAGGCCATTTGGCCCATTGAGTCTGCTCTGCTACCTCACCATGAGCTAAACTATTCTCCCATCTGGCCCCAATTCCCGGCCTTTTCCCCATATCCCTTGATACCTTGACTAATTAGATACCTATCAATCTCCTCCTTAAACACCCCCAGTGATTGGGCCTCCACAGCTGTACGTGGCAACGAGTTCCATAAATCCACGACCCTCTGGCTAAAGAAATTTCTCCTCATCTCTGTTCTAAATGCGTACCCTCTATACCCTTTAATTCTAAGACTGTGCCCTCTGGTCCTGGACTCACCCACCAAAGGAAACAGCTTGGCCACATCTACTCTGCCCAGTCCTTTCAACATTCGAAATGTTTCTATGAGGTCCCCTCTCATTCTTCTGTACTCCAGTGAGTACAGTCCAAGAGCCGACAAACGCTCATTGTATGTCAGCCCTTTCATTCCAGGAATCATCCTCGTAAATCTTCTCTGAACCCTGTCCAACATCAGTACATCCTTCGTAAGATAAGGCGCCCAAAACTGCACGCAGTATTCCAAATGAGGCCTCACCAGTGCCTCGTAGAGCCTCAACATCACATCCTTACTTTTATACACTATACCTCTCGAAATGAATGCCAACATAGCATTCGCTTTTCTTACCACCGATCCGACCTGGTGGTTAACCTTCAGGGTATCCTGCCTGAGGACCCCCAAGTCCCTTTGCACTTCTGTATTTTGAATGGGTGGGGCGGGACAGGGACCCCTCCCATCTCTGCAGCCTCTCCTCGCCCAGCGGTGGGCAGGACATGGGGGGGGGGGGGGAAAGAACCTCACTGGTCCCGCGTTGTCCGATACCCAGCCGCCCTGAACTCACGGCCGCCTCCTCTGGCCCCTGCAGGAGCTGCTGCGGTTCCCAAAGCTGCACGACGCCATCGTGGAGGTGGTGATGGGTCTGCTGCGCAGAAGGCTGCCCGTGACCAACGAGATGGTGAGCCTGCCCTTGGCCCCCCACTCCCGGGTTCGGAGGGGAGTCGGCACCCCTCGCGCTGTGTCATGGTGACAGGACGTGGCGGTCGGCTTTCGGTGAGGGCTGGGGTGGGGGGTGGAGCAGGGGGAGGTCTGTGTGGTACCTGGGGTGGGTTCACAGTGAGAGCAAACCTCCCCAGTCAGCCGGAGTAGAGGAATTGGTTTATTATTGTCACAAGTACAGTGAAGAACTTGTCCTGCGCACCGTTCATACAGATCAATTCATCACATCAGTGCACTGGGGAAGTACAAAGGCAAACAATAACAGAATGCAGAGTAAAGTGTCACAGTTACAGAGAAAGTGCAGTGCAGGCAGACAATAAGGTGTAAGGGCCACGACGAGGTAGGTTGTGAGGTCAAGAGTCCATCTTATCGCACTAGGGGACCGTTCAATAGTCTTATAACAGCGGGGTAGAAGCTGTCCTTGAGCCTGGTGGGACGTGCTTTCAGGCTTTTGTATCTTCTGCCCGACGGGAGGGGGGAGAAGAGAGAATGTCCGGGGTGGGAGGGGTCTGTGGCTGGGGCGTGTGTCGTGTGGGGGGTGGAAGTGTGCACTCCAATGTCTCTGGGTAATCTCTTTCCCCCTCATCACTCTTCCCCCCCCCCCCCCCCCCCACTATCCTCCTCCTCTCTCTGCCCCCCTTCTCCCCACCCCCAGGTGCACAACCTCATTGCCATCGAGCTGGCCTACATCAACACCAAGCACCCTGACTTCAGCGACGCTGCCATGGTTTCCGCGTCGGTGAACAGTACCCAGGTACCCACCCGCTGACCCCCCTCACCGGGTACCCAGCCCGCTGACCCCCCCCTCACCGGGTAGCCGGGGACCCGGCTCTTCCACCAGGGCAGGCGGCGCACTAGGGGTGTGGGAGGTCCCATCACCACCATACCCACCGTCTGATGCAGACCCGCACGGGGTGTCTGTTCTCCCACCGTGTTGGGGGGAGACACAGACCCTGTCCCCGGGGGTGGGGACAGACCCTGTGTGTGGGGAGTGGGGATGGGGACACAGACTCTGTCCCCGTGTGTGGGGTGGGGACGCTGACCCCGTCCCCGTGTGTGGGGGGTGGGGGTGGGGACACAGACCCTGCCCCCATGTGTGCCATGTGTGGGGGATGGGGACACAGATCCCATCCCCTGGGTTGGGGGTGGGGTCACAGACCCTGTCCCTGTGTGTGTGTGTGTGTGTGTGTGTGGGGGGGGGGGCGGTGGGGGGGTGGTCACAGACAGACCCGGGCCCTGTCCTGTGACAAGGACAGCTCCCTCTGCCCTGTAGCTCCAAGATCCGAGCCATTCCCAGGGGGACTGATGCTCCTTCCTCTCTCCCAGGCTGAGGCGCTACAGGACGGGGGCCACAAGTGGAAGGCAGACAGAGCCGAGGAGCGGTGGTCCGAGGAGAAGTCCAGGAGTTCGGCCGGTCCCGAGCAGTCCAGCCATGGCAAAGGGCACGCGGTCAACCTGCTGGACGCGGTGCGTGTGTGTGTCTCAGTGTGGGACCCTGTACACCCCGTGTGTGTGTGTCCCCCAGTGTGGGATCCTGTATTCCCCGTGTTTGTGTGTGTGTGTGTGTCTCTCGGTATGGGACCCTGTATACCCCGTGTGTGTGTGTCCCAGTGTGGTACCCTGTACACCCCGTGTGTGTGTTTGTCTCATTGTGGGACCCTGTACACCCTGTGCGTGTGTGTCCCAGTGTGGGATCCTGTACGCCCCGTGTTTGTGTGTGTGTCTCTCTCTTCTCTCTCTCTCTCTCTCTCTCTCTCTCAGTATGGGACCCTGTATACCCCGTGTGTGTGTGTGTCCCCCGGTGTGGTACCCTGTACACCGTGTGTGTGTGTGTGTGTGTGTGTGCGCGCGCGCGCACACGCGCGCATCCCAGTGTGGGATCCCATACACCCTGTGTGTGTGTGTGTGTGTCTCAGTGTGGGACCCTGTACACCCATGTGTGTGTGTGTCCCCCTGTACACCCCGTGTGTGTGTGTGTGTGTGTGTGTGTGTGTGTGTCCCAGTGTGGGACCCTGTCCACCCCGTTTGTGCACGTGTGTGAGAGAGAGAGAGAGAGAGAGTGGGGGGCGGGGGTCACGGACACAGACACCGTCCCATCCCGTGGCTGCCCTTCCCCGCTAACTCCCTGCCTGTGCCCCCCCCCTCACTAACCCCCTGCCTTCACCCCCCAGCCGGTGCCGGTGTCCCGGAAGCTGAGCCTGAGGGAACAGCGGGACTGCGAGGTCATCCAGCGGCTCATCAAGTCTTACTTCCTCATAGTGCGGAAGGGCATCCAGGACAGGTGGGTGTCCGTCCAGAGCCGCCGACGCCCCTCCCGGCGTTCTGGAGACTGTGGGGGGGAGGGGGGTGGTTTGGGCAGCTCACCAGTCTCCGGGGAGGGGATCCAAGGACAGTGGGTGGGTGGGGTAAGGTTTCCCCGCAGGGAGATGCTGTGATCCCTAAGGCAAGGGGAGGGGCGAGGTACTGAGGGCCAGGACACCGTATCGGCCTGGCTGTGCTTTCTGACGCTGCCTCCCCTGCACTCCCCCCTCCCCCCCCACAGCGTCCCGAAGACAGTGATGCACTTCCTGGTGAACCACGTGAAGGACAACCTGCAGAGCGAGCTGGTGGGGCAATTGTACCGCTCCCAGCTCCTGGACGGGCTGCTCACTGAGTCCGAGGACGTGGCTGCCCAGCGCACTGAGGCCGCCAGCATGCTGAAGGTGAGGGGTCCCGGGAGGGGAGGGGAGGTGGGGGGGAGGGGGAGGTACAGGGAGGGGAGGTGGGGGAGGGTGGGGGGAGGTATGAGGAGGGGAGAGGTACAGGTAGGGGAGGTGGGGTAGGTACGGGGAGGGGAGAGGTATGAGGAGGGGAGAGGTACAGGTAGGGGAGGTGGCGTAGGTACGGGGAGGGGAGGTGGGGGGAGGGAGGGGAGGTGGGGGGGAGGCCTTGTGTGGTTGCGTTGAGTAGTTCCCCCCCCCCCACCCCCCCCCCCGTCCTGTCCCATGGGGTAGGGCACCTCTCTCCTGTCCTGCCAGGTGGTTCCCCCCACCCCCCTGTCCCGGGCCAGAGAGCGAGTTTGAAGCCCATCCCCTCCATTGTTCCCACAGGCGCTGCAGAGAGCGAGCCTCGTCATCTCGGAGATCAGAGAGACCCAGCTGTGGTGACGGCAGACCAGAGGTGGTGACAGCTCGGGCTCAGAGACCAGTTCTCCACACCAACAGCCCCTCCACTCCCCTCCCCCCTCCCCCCCCCCCCCCCCCCCCCCCCCAAATGGTGGCTGGTGAGGTGCCCATCCCATGGCAGCTGCCTTTGAGCTGCAGATAACTGGAGATGCTGGCTGACTTCCCCTCCGCCCCTCGCCCTCTCCCACCCCCGCTCTCCCTCTGCCTGTCTCTCTCTCCCTCCCCACCTCACCCCATCTTCTCCCCCGTCACTCCCCCCATCTTCCCCCTTGCCCCCCCCCCCCACCGTGAGCTGTGTACATATTTCTCCCCTTCCCCTGTGTACTCAGTGACCATGTGCGCTGTTTCTGCGGTGAGAGTCTGTAATTTATCGTACGCTGTGAATGCTGCCCTGTCCGCAGGAGAGGTCGACCCTTTCCCAGGAGCGGGGACCCTGCCTGGGGACTGCTGGAGCTGGCCCTTGCCCAGCCCTGGGAGCAGGGAAGGCCCAGCCTGTGGCTCTGCAGTGACACCCCCGCCGTGTGTTCCACTGAAATAAAGGCCGGCAACTGAAACCTGAGACTCCTGTGGCTTCAATCCTCCAGCACGGCCTGACACTGAGAGACGAGCCTGGGCAGGGGGAATCCCCCTCACCCTGGCACTCAGGGGGCCTCGGGTACTGGCTGGGGAGTAGGGCTGAGAGGTCTGACCAGTCTGGGGGGGTGGGGGGGAGCTGCGTGGCTCCTTGGAGGAAGGGCTGATGAGGGAGTGTGGGGCCAGGGGCGAGAGTGTGAGAGGGGAGTGGGGGGCTCCCTTGGCTTGGGAGGAGTCCGGTCCCAGAAGGAAGTGTTGCACCCAGGAGAGCTCCTCAAGAGTCAGCCCAGGACTCTCACAGACCGGGGAAGGGAGAGGTCTGGGGGGGTGGGGGAAGGAGTATCCTCGCTTCACTTGCACAGCTCTAGATACTCCGACAAGCAGAGAACACGAGGTTCCTGGGTATAAGGAACGTGCAGCCAAGTGGTGTTTACTGCCAGCCACAGGCGGGCTGGATCACGGAGCAGGTTTCAGGGGCCCGTGTTCCCATTTCCAATGTTCTGGCACATTGTTGGAACACATATGTCCCTGGATCAGATTCAGTTCGCATGTGGATTGGAATGCTGATGAACACAAGGAAAGGGGAGCGGGAGAACGGGATCACATGGGATCCAGGGAGAGCTGGCTAAGTGGAGACACAACTGTCTCAACGGTAGGTATTGGTATTGGTTTATTATTGTCACTTTTACCGAGGTCCAGTGAAAAACTTGTCTTGCAAACCGATCGTACAGGTCAATTCATTACACAGTGCAGTTACATTGGGTTAGTACAGAGTGCATTGAGGTAGTACAGGTAAAAACAATAACAGTACAGAGTAAAGTGTCACAGCTACAGAGAAAGTGCAGTGCAATAAGGTGCAAGGTCACAACAAGGTAGATCGTGAGGTCAGAGTCCATCTCATCGTATAAGGGAACCGTTCAACAGTCTTATCACCGTGGGGTAGAAGCTGTCCTTAGGCCTGGTGGGACGTGCCCTCAGGCACCTGTATCTTCTACCCGATGGAAGAGGAGAGAAGAGAGAATGACCCGGGTGGGTGGGGTCTTTGATTACGCAGAGGGTGAGGGTGGAAGGTTGTTTCTTGGACTGGAGGCCCATGACTAGTGGTGTGCCTCAGGGCTCAGTGCTGGGCCCAGTCTTGTTCATGGTTTATGTCAACGATTTGGATGTGAATGTACAAGGCCTGGTCTGTAAGTTTGCAGATGACACTGGGAATCACAAGGGAATGTCGATCAGCTTGGTAAGTGGGCTGAGGAACGGCAAGTGGTGTTCAATCCAGGTGCCACATTTTGGAAGTCAAACCAGGGCAGGACTTTCACAGTGAACGGCAGGGCCCTGGGGAGTGTTGTAGAACAGAGGGACCTTGGAGTACAGGTACATGGGTCCCTGAAAGTGGCGTCACAGGTAGACAGGGCGGTTTGGCACGCTGGCCTTCAGTCAGGGCACTGAGTACAGGAATTGGGACACAAAACACTGCAGATGCTGGAATCTGGGACAAACAATCCACTGAAGGAACTCAGCGGGTCGAGCAGCACCCGTTGGGGGGAAGGAACTGTCGACGTTTCGGATTGGAACCCTGCATCAGGGCTGTTGGGAGTTGGGACATTCTGTTGCAGTTGTACAAGGTGTTGGTGAGGCCACACCTGGAGTATTGTGTCCTACTTTGGTCACCCCGTTACAGGAAACTCTGGAGAGAGTGCAAAGAAGATTTATGAGGATGTTGCCAGGACTCAGTTGAGTTATGAGGAGAGGTTGGGTAGGCGAGGACTTTATTCCTTGGAGTGTAGGACACTGAGGGGTGACCTTACAGAGGTGTATAAAACCATGAGGGGCATCGATAGGGTGAATGCACACGGTGTTTCCCCAGGGTCGGGGAATCAAGAACTAGAGGGCACAGGTTTAAGGTGAGGGGGAGAGATTTAATAGCAACCTGAGGGGCAACTTCTTCACCGAGGGTGGTCCGTCTGTGGAACGAGCTGCCAGAGGAAGCGGTTGAGGCAGAGACAACAACAACATTTAAAAGGCATTTGGACAGGTCCACGGGTAGGAAGGGTTGAGAAGGATATGGGCCAAACGCAGGCATATGGAACTAGCTTAGATGGGACATCGTGGATGAGTTGGGCCGAAGGGCCTGTTTCTGTGCTGTATGGGTCGATGAGGTGGCCCCACAAACCTGCCCCTCTCCCCCTCCCCATTCAATATGACCATGGCGGATCTCTGCTGGCCTCAACTCCCCTTCTCTGCCAGTTCCCCATCACCCTCAGTTCCTTCCACTAACTGACCAGCCCCGTATGGTGTAACCGTGTCCCCATGTTCGGGAGTCTCCCGCTGGTGGAAACATCCCAACACCTGTCATTTAAAACTGAGCTGTGTAGAAATCCCTCCCCTCGGAGAGGGGGTGAGTCTCTGGAGTTCTCTGCCCCCGAGGGTGGTGGGGGCCAGATCACTGGACGTGTGGAAGGTGGGAGGTGGATAAATATTTGAAAGGTTGAGGAAGGGAGGGTGATGGGGAACTGGTGCGGGAGTAGGGTTGAGGCCAGCGTAGATCAGCCAGTGGTGGTGGGCAGAGGTTTGAGGGGCCGAGTGGCCTCCTCCTGAGCTGCTTCCTTGTGCTCATCAGCATTCCAGCCACGGCAGTCCCTTGCGGACTGGATCTGATCCAGAGGGATCTGTGTTCCAGCAGTGTGTGCCAGAACGAGGGGAAGGCCACTGGGCCCCTGAAACCTGCTGTGTGATCCAGCCCGCCTGTGGCTGGCTGTCAAAACCACTTGACTGCACATTCCCAACATCCAGGAACCTCGTGCTCTCTGCTGGTGGACATGCCCCAGTACCCAGAGCCGTGGAGGCGGAGTGAGGAAATTTCTCCTGCCAACTGGTTGCCCCATTTCGGGAATGGTGTGGAGACTGTGGAGGGGGTGCAAGAGAGGTTCACCAGGATGCTGCCTGGATTAGAGGGCATGAGCTCTAAGGAGAGGTTGGACACACTTGGGTTGTTCTCCCCAGAGCGTCGGAGGCTGAGGGGAGGCCTGATAGAGGTTTATAAAATGATGCGAGGCATCAATAGGGTAGACAGAATCTGTTCCCCAGGGTAGAAATGTCAAACACCAGAGGACGTGCTTTGAAGGTGAGAGGGGGAAGTTTAACGGTGACGCGAGGGGTAGGTTTTTCACACAGAGAGCGGTGGGCGCCTGGACTGGGTCACCAGGGGTAGTGGTGGGAGCAGGCAGTTTGGTGGAGGTTAAGAGGCTTTTAGACAGACGTGAATATGGAGGGATGTGGATGATACATAGGGAGAGGACATTTAGTACAAATTGCCTTCAAGGTCAGCACAACATCGTAGACTGAATGGCCTGTACGGCGCTGTACTGTTCCATGTTCTACGGCTGCCCCGCACTCCCTGCCTTTCTGACATTGAACCCTTGAATCATCAGCCTGTAGTTTTCAAGCAGGTCTACCTTCATTCTTCAAACCTCTGGGGAATTAAGGTTCAGTTTCTTCAACCTCTCCGTGTACCACAGTCCTATCCCAGGAACACACACGAGGAACGAGCAGGAGAAGGTCCCTCCATTCAGTAGGATCACTGCCAATCTGCCCCAGGACAAAATTCCTCCTCTCCGCCAGTTCCCTGTTGCCTCAAGCCACCCTCCCCCCACCGACTTCCAGAAATGTACCTCTTCCACCTCAAATACCTCCACAGATCCTGCCCCACAGATCCAGGGATTCACCACCCCTGTGAGAAGAAAGGTTTATGGACCTTCTCGACCAGCCCCTTATCTTGAAACTCTGTCCGCTCCTTGGAGACTCTCCCAATAGTGAAAACCTTGTGACATCTACCCTGTCGTGTTCACAGAGAGAGAGAGAGAGAGAGAGAGAGTTCGGCCCATCAAGTCTGTGCTATCAACCACCTAATTGCACTAATCCTACACCCAGTTACTCTCCACATGTTCCCATCAACTCCCCCTCCCTCCCCCTCCCCCTCCCCCCCTCCCACCTCCCCCTCCTCCCCCCCTCCTCCCCTCCTCCCCCCTCCCCCTCCTCCCCCTCCCTCCTCCCCCTCCCCCTCTCCCCCCCTCCTCCTCCCCCCCTCCCCCCTCCTCCTCCCCCTCCCCCCCCCTCCTCCTCCCCCTCCCCCCCTCCTCCTCCCCCTCCCCCCCTCCTCCTCCCCCTCCTCCCCCTCCCCCTCCTCCCCCCCTCCCTCCTCCCCCCCTCCCCCTCCCCCCCCCTCCCCCTCCCCCTCCCCCCCCTCCCCCCCTCCCCCTCCCCCCCCTCCCCCCTCCTCCTCCCCCCTCCTCCTCCCCCCCCTCCCCCCTCCTCCTCCCCCCTCCTCCCCCCTCCTCCTCCCCCCTCCTCCCCCTCCCCCCTCCTCCCCCTCCCCCCTCCTCCTCCCCCTCCCCCCTCCTCCCCCTCCTCCCCCTCCTCCCCCTCCCCCCTCCTCCCCCCCCCTCCCCCCCTCCCCCCCCTCCCCCCCTCCCCCCTCCCCCCCCACCCCCTCCCCCCCCTCCCCCCCCACCCCCTCCTCCCCCTCCCCCCTCCTCCTCCTCCCCCCCCCTCCCCCCCTCCTCCTCCCCCTCCTCCCCCCTCCTCCCCCCTCCTCCCCTCCTCCCCCCTCCTCCTCCCCCCCCCTCCTCCTCCCCCCTCCTCCTCCCCCCTCCCCCCCTCCTCCTCCCCCCCCTCCCCCCCTCCTCCTCCTCCCCCCTCCCCCCCTCCTCCTCCCCCCTCCCCCCCTCCTCCTCCTCCCCCCTCCCCCCCTCCTCCTCCTCCTCCCCCCCTCCTCCTCCTCCCCCCTCCCCCCCCCTCCCCTCCCCCCCCCTCCCTCCCCCCCCCTCCCCTCCCCCCCCCTCCCCTCCCCCCCCCTCCCCCCCCTCCCCCTCCCCTCCCCCCCCTCCCCCTCCCCTCCCCCCTCCCTCCCCCTCCCCTCCCCCCCCTCCCCCTCCCCTCCCCCCCCCTCCCCTCCCCCCTCCCCCCCCTCCCCTCCCCTCCCCTCCCCTCCCCCCCTCCCTCCCCTCCCCCCCCCCTCCCCTCCCCTCCCTCCCCTCCCCCTCCCCCTCCCCTCCCCCCCCTCCCCCCTCTCCTCCCCCCCTCCCCCTCCCCTCCCCCTCCCCTCCCCCTCCCCTCCCCCTCCCCTCCCCTCCCCCTCCCCTCCCCCTCCCCTCCCCTCCCCCTCCCCCTCCCCTCCCCCCCCTCCCCCTCCCCTCCCCCCCCTCCCCCCCCCTCCCCCCCTCCCCCCCCTCCCCCTCCCCTCCCTCCCCTCCCCTCCCCCTCCCCTCCCCCTCCCCTCCCCCCCCTCCCCTCCCCCTCCCTCCCCCCCCTCCCCCTCCCCTCCCGTCCCCTCCCTTCCCGTCCCCTCCCCTCCCTTCCCCTCCCCCTCCCCCTCCCCCTCCCCTCCCCTCCCCTCCTCCCCTCCTACCACTACCCTCCTACTCCTCCCCCTCCCCTCCCCTCCTCCTCCCCCTCCCCCTCCCCCTCCCCCTCCCCTCCCCCTCCTCCTCCCCTCCCCTCCCCCTCCTCCTCCCCTCCCCTCCCCCTCCTCCTCCCCTCCCCTCCCCCTCCTCCTCCTCCTCCTCCTCCCCCTCCTCCTCCTCCTCCTCCCCCTCCTCCTCCTCCTCCTCCCCCTCCTCCTCCTCCTCCCTCCTCCCCTCCCCCTCCCTCCTCCCCTCCCCCCTCCTCCTCCCCTCCCCCTCCTCCTCCCCTCCTCCTCCTCCTCCTCCCCTCCTCCTCCTCCTCCTCCCCTCCTCCTCCTCCTCCTCTCCTCCTCCCCCCCCCCCCCGCATCGAGACCTCCCGGCCGGCGGGGAGGAGGGGGGCGCTGCGGGCCGGATCCCGCCCCCCACCTTCCTCCTGATTGGTTCCCCTCGCCGTCCAATCGGGGAGCGGCGTGGCGTCACTTCCGTCCGCTGCTGGCAGGAGGACGGGACGGCGGCGGCTGAGGTACCGGGGGCACCGGGGGACCGGGGGGGGGGGTCCGGGACGCTCCGCTCCCCTCCCCTCCCCTCCCCTCCCCTCCCCTCCCCTCCCCTCCCTCCAACTCCCCTCCCCTCCCCTCCCGCCGCATCAGCTCTCCCCGGGGGCGGGGCCACAGCCTCCCGTTATGCCCCCTGCAGCCGAACAGCCTCGGGACCGACCCCTCCCCCCCCCCCCCCCCCCCCCCACCACCGGGACCGACCCTGCTCCCCACCCCCCCCAACCCGGGACCAACTCCTCCCCACACCCCCAGGACCAGAACCCCCCCACCCTCCCAGGACCGACCTGTCCTCCACCCCCCCCATTCCCCCCCACCCCCCCCGCCCCCAGGATCGACCAACCCGCGACCCGCCCCTCCTCCCTCAGTCGTGCCCCCATCATCAGCTGGGAGGTGTGACTGGCAGTCCCAGGGCCCAGCCTTCCCACCCCTCACTAGAGCCGCCCGCTGGGGTTGGGGGTTCCCCACACAGACCCCTCACTGCCGAGGGGGTCCCCACACAGCTCTCCCCCTCTTCCCCCTTCCCCTCCCCTTCCCCTCCCTCTCCCCCTTCCCCTTCCTCTCCCCCCTTCCCCTTCCTCTCCCCCCTTCCCCTTCCTCTCCCCCCCTTCCCCTTCCTCTCCCCCCTTCCCCTTCCTCTCCCCCCCTTCCCCTTCCTCTCCCCCCCTTCCCCTTCCTCTCCCCCCCTTCCCCTTCCTCTCCCCCCTTCCCCTTCCTCTCCCCCTTCCCCTTCCTCTCCCCCCCTTCCCCTTTCCCCCCCTTCCCCTTCCTCTCCCCCCCTTCCCCTTCCTCTCCCCCCCTTCCCCTTCCTCTCCCCCCCTTCCCCTTCCTCTCCCCCCCTTCCCCTTCCTCTCCCCCCCTTCCCCTTCCTCTCCCCCCCTTCCCCTTCCTCTCCCCCCCTTCCCCTTCCTCTCCCCCCCTTGCCCCATTGCCAGGCTCTCGCTCAAACTTTGGCCACTTTGCACTACAGTGGCCTTTGCTTTATTTTGTTCTCGATGTGTCCTTTTCTTGTGAAAACCGTGTGTAATTTGTTTTTTGTTTCGGGTGTTGAGTGTGTAACGCTGTGTGCCCGCGGTGCTGCTATCGCCAGGTGAAGTAAGTGTCAAGTACAAGTACAAGACGGGTCGGACTGATACTTGTGGGATACACATGCATGATGATAAACCTGAGTCCCTCTTCAGAGAAGCGGTGTGACAATGAGCACAGGGACAGGCCCTTCGTCCCACCACACCTGTGCCGACCACGACGCC
Organism: Pristis pectinata; assembly: GCF_009764475.1. Taxonomy (NCBI): domain Eukaryota; kingdom Metazoa; phylum Chordata; class Chondrichthyes; order Rhinopristiformes; family Pristidae; genus Pristis; species Pristis pectinata. Next base: position 23,705 of record NW_026262525.1, read on the forward strand.
AATTTTAACTAACCCAGTGACGTGAAATGAAGAAGTGTTGTTGATAGTGAAGAAGATTCTCGTAGGTCACGTGGATCTCGATCAGTTGGGGAAGTGGGCTGAGGAGTGGCAGATGGATTTCAACACAGAAATGTCAGGTGATGCATTTTGGAAAGTCAAAGCATCATAGGACTTGTACTGTGAATAATAGGGCACCAGGGAGTGTTATGGAACAGAGGGACCCAGGAGTACAGGTGCACAGTTCGTTGAAAGCAACGTCACAGGTAGACAGGGTGGTGAAGAAGTTGTTTAGCATGCTGGCCTTCATCATTCAGGACAATGAGTACAGGAGTTGGGACATTATGTTGCAGTTGTACTAGCTGTTGGTGAGGCCGCACTTGGAGCACTGTGTACAGTTCTGGTCACTCTGTTTCAAGAAAGATGTGGTTAAACTGGAGAGAGCGCAGAGGAGATTTACGAGAATGCCGCCAGGACTCGAGAGCCTGTGTTATAGGGAGAGGTTGGCCAGGCGGGATCTTTATTCCTTGGAGCGTAGGAGAATGAGAGGTGACCTTAGAGAAGGTCAGACCTTATAGAAGGACCTTATTTCGGCACAGCTTTGTGGGCCGAAGGGCCTGAATTGTGCTGTAGTTTTTCTATGTTTCTAAGTGTTTAAAATGATGAGAGGCACAGTTAAGGTGGACAGTAACAGTCTTTTCCCCAGGGTAACGAGGGGGCATAGGTTTAGGGTGAGAGGGGGAAGATTTAAAAGGGACCTAAGGGGCAACTTTTCCACACAGAGGGTGGTGAGTGTATGGAACGAGCTGCCAGAGGAAGTGGGTGAGGCAGGTACAACAGCATCATTTAAGAAGCACTTGGATAGGGACATGGAGGGGCGGGGCTTGGAGGGAGATGGGCCGAACGCAGGGAATTGGGACTATCTGGGTGGGCACTGTGGTCAGCATGGCCTGGTTGGGCTGAAGGGCCTGTATCCGTGCTGTATTGCTCTGTGGGTCTGTGCTCCTGCTCTACATCCATTCCCTCCCTGTTCACGTGTCTGTCAAAACGCTTCAAACAATTCTGCTGTATCTGCCTCCACAACTACCCCTGGCAGCCCGTCCCAGGCACGCCCCACGCTCTGTGGGGTGGGGGGGGGGGGGTTGGGGAGAAACTTGCCCCGTACATCTCCTTTAAACTTTCCCCCTCTCACTTTAAACCTACACTCTCCAGCATACAGCATCACCAAACTGGGAAAAACATTCGGAATATCTCCCTTGTTGATGCCACCTGTGATTTTACGTACTTGTATCAGGTCGCCCCTCAGCCTCCGCTGCTGCAGAGAAAACAACCCAACTTTCTCCAACCCCTCTCCCCTCTTTAATTTATGTTTGCATATAATTTATGTTTAACTCATGTTTTTCTTGTAAACCTTGTCTTCTGATGCTATTGCCTGTGATGCTGCTGCAAGGAAGTTTTCCAAAGTGGAGTTTACTGTCCTGCCCAAGTCCATGTGTGCAGAGGGGCAGTGAAAACCTTCCTTGCAGCAGCAGTGCAGGCATATTGCACACGTACACTTGTTCACATGACGATAAATTCGACTTTGACACCTTCCTCTCTGCTCTGATCCCATCACCTTCAACCTTTTGTCACTCCTGCCCGTCAGCTCCCAGCTTCGGGAGCTATTCCCCCTCTCCCCACCTCCATCTGCGTATCATTCCCCACCCCGGATCCACCGATCACCTAGTACAGCTGCAAGTACCTCTTCCCTCCATCCTGGACATCTACAACACACAATGCACACGCAAGGACTGCAGAATCATAGATGACCCTTCTCATAAATTAAATTTTATTTACAGCGTGGTAACAGGCCCTTCCGGCCCAACGAGTCCGCGCCGCCCATTTTAAACCCAAATTAACCTACCCGTACACCTTTGGAATGTGGGAGGAAACCGAAGCACCCGGAGGAAACCCACGCAGACGCGGGAGAACGTACAAACTCCTTACAGACAGTGACGGGAATTGAACCCCGATCGCTGGCGTTGTAATAGTGTCGCGCTAACCGCTACGCTACGGTGCCGCTCCCTCCCCCCCCACCACAACCTATTTGTCCCACTGCCATCTGGCAAGCAGTACCGGAGCATCCGGGCCACAACTACTAGACTGCACAACAGCATTTTCCCCCCCCCCCCGGCTGTCAGGCTCCTGAATACCCTGGAGGCAGTCGCAGACAAATGCTGCATCAAAAGTCCTGGTTTGCACAACGGTGCATAAGAACTTTGGCTGCTGCTGAACATGTTTATACAATTAGTGCAGCCCACTGAGTTCTGTATTTTCTTTGTCCAGCTGGGTTTTGCACTAACCCTGCACTAATTTTGTATTCTGTGTATACCACTTTCTGCACTATTTATACTTGTACGATTTTTCTGTCTTGTGTTTATTGTAGTCCTCTGCTCTATGTATGTCCTCTGTTGTGAGAGTCTGGGGGAAATGACATTTCGTTCCTCCGTGTGTTTTACAGCATTGGGTGACTGACAATAAAGTAACTTGAAACTTGACGCCCTTCAGTCCAGATGAAGTGCCTCAGCCCAAAATGTCGACTGTCCGTTTCCCTCGCAATCGTGCTGTGTTTTCTAAATTTCTGAATGTATTGACCAAATGACACGAAGAACGAAAAGAGTTTTGCACTGTTTTTTTTCTTTTTGTACATATTTTATGATGAATAAATTCAGAAATTGAAGAAACTTCTCCCCCCTCAGATGCCGCCTGGCCTGCTGAGTCCCCCAGCTTCGTGTGTGTGTGGCTGCAGATCCCAGCATCTGCTGTCTCTCGGTTCTCACCCTAACCTCCTGTCTCTGCCCTGCAGGTTGACTGCTGGTGCTGGCTTCAGCCGTCTGCCCCGGACCCACGATGAGGCTGGCAGGTGAGAGAACCTCCCAGCCCAGCTCGTGTCCTCGCCTTTGACATTTGGACAAGGTTGCTACGTTCCCTCGCCGCGGGTACTGGAGTCTGCTGCTGTATATGACGTATACTGGTGGGGACGGGTCTGTCACTATAACACGGGGGTACAGTACCAGTGAATGTCTGGCTGTCCCATGTGGCGGGCCAGCCCTGGAACGTGCTGTCGCTGTGGGCGGTGTCTGCTCTGGGACGGGCCTGACCCTGCTCTCCCTCTGGTTCCAGGGCCTCTGCGGATCGTGATCCTCGTGCTGTCGCTGGGACTCCTCTGGGTGCTGGGCAGCCTGCTGTCGGGCCAGGGCAGCACCTTTAACAGACTTCGCCAGCTGCTGAGTGGTGAGGCCTGGGGTGGTGGGGGACAGAGAAGGAGGCAGAGGTGTTGGGTGCTGCATGAGTTACCCCTCTGTCTGTAGGCAGGTGGAGAGGAGGGGTGGCTCTGAGTAGCTGGGGCGCTCTACTGGTGGTGAGGCATTACATTCTCCCAAACCCCCTTTACCCCTCTTTTTCCCCCCCTCCCCATCGCTAAAACCCTGTCAGGTGTCCAACAGCAGGGTGGTCCCATTGCTCAGTGACCTGTCTGATGACCAATCCCCCTGCCCCAATCCAACTAGGTCCCTGGGTGCTCTGATCGCAGGAGGGGATGGGTGTGAGGGTGCAATGTCTCCTTGGAGGGGGTGGGGGGTGGTTGGAGGGAGGGGAGAGCGAGGGGAGGGGGAGGGGGGATGGAGTGCGAGGGAAGGGGAGGGAGATTGGGGGGAGTGGGGGAGTGAGAGCAAGGGGAGGGGGGAGCAGGGGAGGAAATGCGTGGGGAGAGGGGAGTAGGGCTTACGATCCACCGCTCACGTCTCTCTTCCTTCCTGCCACAGGTCCCCAGGAGCTGCCGACTGCGGGTAAGTCAGCAGCGTGGGTGACGGGGGAGGGCGTGTAAAGGGTGGTCACTGGTTCGGGGGGCTCGGTAGGAGTGAGGTGTCCGTCTCCCTCGCGTCCTCGTTCCATCTCGGAGACCTTGACGTTTGTGAGGATGGCATACAACAGACTGATAGGCGAGGGCATGTCGACATGAGGATAGATGAGTCACCAGGGCCAGACAGGATATATCCAAGGTTATTACCGGAAGCTAGGGAAGAGATTGCTGTGCCTTTGGCGATGATCTTTGTGTAGATTATAACAGTGTGTTGATAGGATGCAGAGCTGGGCTGAGAAGTGGCAGATGGAGTTCAACCCAGATAAGTGTGAAGTGATGCACTTCGGAAGATTGAATTTGAAGGCAGAATACAAGGTTAATGGCAGGACTCTTAGGAGTGTGGAGGACAGAGGGATCTTAGGGTCCACGTCCATAGATCCCTCAAGGTTGCCACACAGGCCGATAGGGTTGTTAAGAAGGTGTATGGTGTGTTGGCCTTCATTAGTCTGGGGATTAAGTTCAAGAGCCGCCAGGTGATGTTGCAGCTCTATAGAACTCTGGTCAGCCCACACTTGGAGTATTGTGTTCAGTTCTGGTCGCCTCATTATAGGAAGGATGTGGAAGCTTTAGAGAGGGTGCAGAGGAGTTTTACCAGGATGTTGCCTGGATTGGAGAGCATGTCTTACGAGGATAGGTTGAGTGAGCTAGGGCTTTTCTCTTTGGAGAGGAGGAGGATGAGAGGCGACTTGATAGAGGTGCACAAGATGATAAGAGGCATAGATTGAGTGGACAGTCAGAGACCTTTTCCCAGGGCGACAATGGCCAACACGAGGGGGCATAATTTTAAGGTGATTGGAGAAAGGTATAAGGGGGATGTCAGGGGTAAGTTTTTTTTTACACAGAGAGTGGTGGGTGTGTGGAACGCACTGCCGGCAGAGGTTGTGGGGGCAGATACATTAGGGACATTTAAGAAACTCGTAGATAGACACATGAATGATAGAGAAATGAGCGGCTTTGTGGGAGGGAAGGGTTAGATAGATCTCAGAGCAGGATAAAATGTCAGCACAACATTGTGAGCCGGAGGTCCTGTACTGTGCTGTGGTGTTCTATGTCTCCTCTGCGTCCTTGTTCCATTGAAATGCTTGTGTGCCCACAGGGAGGTCCGCCAACCCCCCCCCCCACCCCTCCCCCTGACATGTCTGCCCCCCACTGAACTCTGCCCTGTGCCCTCTGCAGAGTCCAAGCCCCGGAGGTACAAGTGTGGTTTACCGATGCCTTGTCCGGAGAAACACTTTGCCTTTCGTATCGTCAGCGGGGCCGCCAACGTCATCGGACCCAAGTTCTGTATGGAGGACCAAGTGTGAGTCACGACCTCTGCCTCCCCGCCTGTCTCTCTGCTGCCCTACCCCACCTTTTGCTCCCATGTCTCTCCTCCGTGACCCCGCTCCCCGAGGCCACCTCCCTGACCCTCTGTCCCTTCCCCTTACCGCCTCACTCCCTTTTACCCCCTTCCTCTCCCAGTCTCTCTCTTTACCCCCTCTGCATCTCCACCAACCCCTCCTCGCCTGCACCCCACCATCTCTGCTGCTGCTTCACTCCTGCCTCCCTCTCCCTGCTCCGTCCACTCTGCCTTCCCTCCCCCCTGCCCTCTCCCCCAGCCTCCCTCCCCCTCTCCCCACCACGCCAGCCCTTGCCCCCGCACCCCCTCCCCAGCCCGGTTGACGAGAGCGTCTCCTCTGGTTGCAGGTTCATGAGCAGCGTGAAGAACAACGTGGGGCGTGGCCTTAACATTGCGCTGGTTAACGGTAAGACACCTGCTGGCCTGGCCGTCCTCTGAGCTGGGAACTGGTTCACCGACGTGCCGTGAAGACCTTTAGTTTGCATGCCATCCAGACAGCGTTGCATACATTGAGGGAGTACGAGACAGTACGGAACGCAGAATGTAGTCAAAATGGAGTTTACTGCCATCTGCACAAGTACTTGTGTGCACGGGGCAGTAAAACACTTGTAGAAGCATTGCAAGACAGAACATTCACAAGAAAAACATGAATAATACAAGAAAGAGCACAATTGGAACAAAAAAAACCAAGTCCGTTCTAGTGCAAAGTGATCAGAGTGGTCCCAGTGTTGCTGCACTGAGGCAGTGATCAGGGATGTGCCGGTCGGTTCAAGAATCAAATGGTTGAAGGGGAGTAGCTGTTCCTGAACCTGGTGGTGTGGGGACTTCAGGCTTCTGTACCTCCTGCCCGATGGGAGCTGTGAGAAGATGGCACGGCCTGGATGTGGGGATCTTTGATGATGGATGTTGCCTTCCTGAGGCAGCACCTCCTGTAGATACTCCCGATGGTGGGGAGGGATGTGCCTGTGATGTACTGGGCTGAGTCCACTGCTCTCTGCAGCTTCTTACGTAGCTGCGCATTCGAATTGCCGTCCCAGACTGTGATGTAACTGGTCAGGACACTTCCAACACATCTGTAGAAGTTACAGTTACAGAGACAGTGCAGTGCAGGTAGGCAAAAAAACTGCAAGGGCCACGATGAGGTAGATCAGGAGTTCATCTTTATTGTACAAGAAGCTGTCTTTGAGCCTGGTGGTACGTGCTTTTGGGCTGTGGTATCTCCTGCCTGATGGGGGGGGGGGGGGGGGGGGGGGGGGGGGGGGGGGGGGGAGAGAGAACATTTGGGGTGGGTGAGGCAGTGGGAAGTGTAGTCCATGGAGGGGAGGCTGGTTTCTGTGATGTGCTGGGCTGTGTCCACAACTCACTGCAGTTTCTCGCTGTGTGAGTGGAGCCCCAGCCACAGCACAGAGCTTCATCAGTCCACTGTAACTGCTGCAATCGTTCTTTCCAGGAGTCACCGGCCAGCTGATGGACACCAAGTACTTCGACATGTGGGCTGGAGGTGAGGCTCTCAGTACGTGGGAAGTGGGGGGGGAGGAGGTGGGAGTGAGGGGGAGGTGATGGGGTCTGGTGGGTGGGGTGGGGGTGGTGGTAGTGAGGGGGAGGGGTGGGGTGGGGGCGGTGGGAGTGAGGTGGGGGGGTGGGAGTGAAGGGGAGGGGATGGGGTCCAGTGAGAGTGAGGTGGAGGAGGTGGGGTCTGGTGGGAGTGAGGGGGAGGGGTTGGGGGGGGTGGGAGTGAGTGGGAAGGGGTGGGGTCTGGGGGGCTGTGGACGGGGGGAGCCGGGAGATATCCGTGTGCTCCATGCTGCCCTGTGTTCCAGACACTGGAATTAACGAGCTGTTGAAGTTCCTGAGGCCGATCTATGACGGGACCCTGGTGTTCGTGGCTTCCTACGATGATCCCGCCACAAAGTGAGTCGTTCTGCCACTGGACTCCCCCTCTGCACTGTCCTCCCCGCCTCCCCTCCCCGTCTCCCTCCCCCTCCCCCACCCCCTCCTCCCCCGCTGTCACTGACCCTGCTGTGTGGCCCCACCTGCAGGATGAACGAGGAAGCGAGGAAGATCTTTAACGAGCTGGGCAGCAAGGCCGTCAACGTGCTTGGCTTCCGTGACAGCTGGGTCTTCGTGGGTGCCAAGGGCATCGATAACAAGAGTCCCTTCGAGCAGGTAGGTCCTCTCCTACCCTGAGGGAGCTGCCTCGTGGGCCCCTCCCTGGAGGGACCGAGTGGCCTCCCACCATTCCACCTCCCCCCCCCGGGGCAGGGAGCAGCGGGGGGGTATATAACATTGTTGGGGGAGGGTTAACAGGGAGCAGCTGCTGTGGGAGTTGTTTGAAGACCAGAGGTCAGGATCAGCGTGTTCCAGTCAGGAGGACGGACAAGGATGGCCAGGTTCGGGAACCCTGGGGGACCAGAGAGGTGGTGAATTTAGTCCAGAGGGAAAAGGCAGCGTGTGTAAGGTTTTGGAAGCTGAAATCAGACTGAGCCCTCGGGGAACATAAAAACGGCAGGAAGGAGATTCAGCAGGCGATTCAAGGGGCCATGAAATGTCCGTGACAAGTCGGATGAAAGAGAATCTCAAGGCATTTTATACAGGCATTAAAACCAAGAGGTAGCTCGACAGAAGATAAGATCGCTCGAGGTGGGCCAGGTGCATTCACCAAGGAGAAGGACATGGGGGAGAGTGAGAGCAGTGTGGGGCTAATGTGCTGGGGCATGTTAAGCTCAAGGAGGAGGTGGTGTTCAGTGTCTTGAGGTGCCCAAGTCCCCAGGGCTTGATGGGATCCATCCGAGGTTGTTGAGAGAGGAGATCGCTGGGGCCTTGACTTGGATCGCTAGCCACAGGCGAGGTCCCAGAGGACTGGAGAGCAGCCAGTGTTGTTCCATTGTTCAAGAAGGGGAACAGGGATAATCCTGGTAATTAAAGGCCGGTGAGTCTCACGTCAGTGGTAGGGAAGCTGTTGGAGAGGATTCCCAGGGGTAGGATTTATGAGCATTTATGGACATGGCCTGATTAGAGACTGTCAGCATGGCTTTGTTCAGGGCAGGTCATGTCTTACTAAATCGGAGTGGTTTGAGGAGGTGACCAAGGTGGTTGATGAGGGGAGGGCAGTGGATGTTGTCCACATGGACTTTAGTAAGGCATCCGACAAGATCCATGGTGACTGGTAGTTTGGATTGCGAATTACTTGCCCACAGAAGACAGGGTAGTGTTGGAGGGGTGTTATTCTGGCTGGAGGTCTGTGACCTGTGGTGTTCCGCAGGGATCAGTGCTGGGACCTCTGCTGTTTGTGATGTATATAACTGACTTGGATGAAAATGTCGGTGGGTGGGTTGGTAAGTTTGCAGACGGCACCAAGATCAGTGGAGTTGTAGGCAGTGCAGAGGGCTGTCAAAGGATACGGCCGGATATGGATCAGTTACAGATACGGGCGGGGAAACGGCAGATGGAGTTTAATCCGGGCGAGTGTGAGGGGTCGCATGTACACTGTTAATGGCAGGGCCCTTGATGTACAGAGGGACCTTGGGGTCTAAATCTATAGCTCCCTGAAAGTGGCTGCACAGAGGGATAGGGTGGTAAAGGCAGCGTACGGCATGCTTGCCTTCGTTAGTCGAGGTGTTGAGTATAAAAGTCAGGAAGTCATGCTGCAGCTGGATAAAACGTTAGACAGCACTTGCAGCTCTGTGCAGTGCTGGTCGCCCCGCCACAGGAAGGATGTGGAGGCCTTGGAGAGGGTGCAGAAGTAGTTCAGCAGGATGCTGCCTGGATTAGAGGGCAAGAGCTGTAAGGAGAGGTTGGACAGAATTGGGTTGTTTTCTCTGGAGCGACGGAGGCTGAGGGGAGATCCGACAGGTAGAAGTCTATAAAGTTATGAGAGGCACAGACAGAGTAGACAGCCAGTGTTTTCCCCAGGATGGAAATGTCCAATACCAGAGGGCATGCATTGAAGGTGGGGGGGGGAGAGAGTTCAAAGGAGATGTGTGGAGCAGGTTGTTTTACACAAGAGGGCGGTGGGTGCCTGGAATGTGCTGCCAGGGGTGGGGGTGCAGGCAGATACGATAGAGGGGTTTAAGAGGCTGTTAGACAACACGATGGTGCAGGGAATGGAGGGAGGGGTTTACGAGGCTGTTAGACACGATGGTGCAGGGAATGGAGGGAGGGGTTTACGAGGCTGTCAGACACGACGGTGCAGGGAGTGGAGGGAGGGGTTTACGAGGCTGTTAGACGGTGCAGGGAATGGAGGGAGGGGTTTACGAGGCTGTCAGACACGATGGTGCAGGGAATGGAGGGAGGGGTTTACGAGGCTGTTAGACACGATGGTGCAGGGAGTGGAGGGGGGGGTTTACGAGGCTGTCAGACACGACGGTACAGGGAATGGAGGCGGGTTTACGAGGCTGTCAGACACGATGGTGCAGGGAGTGGAGGGAGGGGTTTACGAGGCTGTCAGACACGACGGTGCAGGGAGTGGAGGGAGGGGTTTATGAGGCTGTCAGACACGACGGTGCAGGGAATGGAGGGAGGGGTTTACGAGGCTGGTAGACACGATGGTGCAGGGAATGGAGGGAGGGGTTTACGAGGCTGGTAGACACGATGGTGCAGGGAATGGAGGGAGGGGTTTATGAGGCTGTTAGACACGATGGTGCAGGGAATGGAGGGAGGGGTTTATGAGGCTGTTAGACACGACGGTGCAGGGAGTGGAGGGAGGGGTTTACGAGGCTGTTAGACGGTGCAGGGAATGGAGGGAGGGGTTTACGAGGCTGTCAGACACGATGGTGCAGGGAATGGAGGGAGGGGTTTACGAGGCTGTCAGACACGATGGTGCAGGGAATGGAGGGAGGGGTTTACGAGGCTGTTAGACACGATGGTGCAGGGAATGGAGGGAGGGGTTTACGAGGCTGTTAGACACGACGGTGCAGGGAGTGGAGGGAGGGGTTTACGAGGCTGTTAGACGGTGCAGGGAATGGAGGGAGGGGTTTACGAGGCTGTCAGACACGATGGTGCAGGGAATGGAGGGAGGGGTTTACGAGGCTGTTAGACACGATGGTGCAGGGAGTGGAGGGAGGGGTTTACGAGGCTGTCAGACACGACGGTACAGGGAATGGAGGCGGGTTTACGAGGCTGTCAGACACGACGGTGCAGGGAGTGGAGGGAGGGGTTTACGAGGCTGTCACACATGATGGTGCAGGGAGTGGAGGGAGGGGTTTACGAGGCTGTTAGACACGATGGTGCAGGGAATGGAGGGAGGGGTTTACGAGGCTGTTAGACGGTGCAAGGAGTGGAGGGAGGGGTTTACGAGGCTGTTAGACGGTGCAGGGAGTGGAGGGAGGGGTTTACGAGGCTGTCAGACACGACGGTGGAGGGAGGGGGACAGTGTGCAGGCAGAGGGGATTTGGTTTAATTCGGCATGGCGCTGGGCACGGATGCTGTTGGGGGGGGGGGGGGGGGACCTGTCCCTGTGCTGCAGTGATGTGTGGTGACCCAGACCCTGGTTTTCTTCCCCGCCCCCCAACAGCACATGAAGAACGACAAGAGGAACAACAAGTATGAGGGGTGGCCGGAGGCCGTGGAGATCGAGGGCTGCATCCCTCACAAGCAGGTGTGAGGCCTGCACCCCTCACTCCTCCCCGGCACCAGCGGCTGGAGGGGGGGTTGTCCCTGGCTCTCGGCCCACCCCTGTCGCACCCCCACTGGAGCCCAGTCTGGTAGTCCGGGTGCCCCGTGCTCCGTCCCACCCCCCCTCCCTCCCCCGTCTTCCCCCCCTCCCTCCCCCGTCTTCCCCCCCTCCCTCCCCCGTCTTCCCCCCCTCCCTCCTCGTCTTCCCCCC